>NC_141991.1:206184182-206334896 GCF_049901715.1 Pseudonaja textilis | reverse complement strand
GATACCCACTTCATTTTCATTTTGGAAAACGTCTTGAGACAGCATACATTTTGGTGAACCAATTCTTACTGAGCTGTGTTGACACAGATATAAAAGCTTCCATGTGTGCTTATTTATTAGAGCATAGGATTGCTTGCTGTGCTCATCATATATTCCATATTTCCCTAGAGAATGGTTCTGCTTTAATAAAAAAGAAAAACATAACTGTGTAATGATAGAACAGAAGACAGTTGTATTCAGAAATGTCACTATTTTGTGTATGACATTTATAATTGACAGCAAAACAATGAAATTATCTGTGAATTTTATAGGAATAAATATATGAAAGCTGAAGCAAAAGGATTACTAAGGGGAAAGAGAAATAAACATGGCATTTCATAATGGTATATTGCAAGAATTTTGATTTGAGAGTCCTACTAGCTTTAATGGTCACTTTCCAATCTGGATAGGGCAGATTTTCTTTTTTCTTTTCTTTTTAAATTTAATTCTATTTTTTAATTTTACTATGGGTAGGTTGTGAATTGCTAATTATCCCTTAAAAGTTCTTTTGGGATAACAAGTGGAAGTTATCCAAAAAGTGGAATTGAAATTTCCCCTTTTTGTATCAGGAACAAAGAGTAAAATGAGTTCATTAAGCTTTGCATTTTCTTCCATTAAACACTAAAATGGGGAAGAGTGGAGCAAAAATCACTTAATTTAGGGCAGGCTTTTAAAGGATTGAAGACTTTATTTTCACTCATTAAAATATTTCTGTAAACTCCAAACACAAAATGTAGGATTCTGTAGGACTCAGAACAGATACTAATAGTGTGAGACCAAATAACCACACTTTTTGTGCCCCAAATGCTATACTTTTTAAACTAATTTCTGCTGTGATGTCACATTGATCTAATTGGATGCTTATTTTGTGGGGATATATATCAGATTGACTGCAAAATATTTTTATGTTATATGACATCTTGCAGGATTTATTTTTGTTTGAAAACTGAGGATCAGTTCCAAATTTTTAAGTCCATATTTGAAAATGAACAAAATAATTAAATGAACCCCCGAGTTTCAAAAAAATGAAGATATTCATTTAAAAATCCATGTGTTATTACCCTCTTAGGACCTGAACTTGATACAAGATCTCACAACAACAACAACAACAAAAACTTCCCAAGACAAAAAGCAGAAGACCAAAAAGGAACAGAGTATGATAGAGCCAAGAACTTTTAATTTACTGTACATCCCAAACAGATTAAATACAACAGTGCTAGCCCAAAGTTGGCCCAGGTTTCCAATAATAAAAAAAAATCCAGCCACTTCTTGATTTCTTTACCACTCTTCTCCTAAAGCAGCAGAACATTAGTTGTGCTTTGTTGCTTTCCAGATACTCAATTGCAGTGCGTCACTTTTTTTTTCTGCCTGCAGTCAGCATTCTGTGCCTACTGAGCATATTATTATGGTACTTTGAATCCCATTTCAAATTCTTCTGCAAACTGAGGATTTCTGTAGTGGATCTTCTCTTATATATGTTTTGATGCTTTTGTAATTATTTAAAAACATGCCTGTGTAGAATGAACTTGCTGTATGACAATATGTGGCATTATAGCTATATACAACATCATAATACAGCACCAACTAATCAGTCTTCTAAAAATGGATTATAACTTTTGAAAGTGGATTTTTCCTAATTCGTTTTAAACTACAAAAATAATTCTCTGTACTTTTAAAAATCTACTTTCTGAACATCAGAGTAGAAACTTGTACCTGTGTATAAACAGAATGACAGATCATGTTTTCAGATGAATTGAACATTTTACAATTCCCAGAGAGAAAATGGATGTCATTCTGCTTCTTGTTTTTCATCTATTGTGGTATATTTTATCTGGCAGCTTTCAGATTTTGAAAATGTTGCCTTTGCCAAGATGAACAGGAATGATTTCATGAATTTCATTAACACATAATAGTATTTGACCTTTGAATATTTGGCGATGTTATTTCATCTTATTTTCTTAGTTACTTATACTAACTATGATGGACACAGATAATGGAATAACAAGTATTTCGGAGATCTTTAGTCCAGCCCTCTACTGAGGCAGGAAACCCTACACCATTACCATAAAGTGATGTAGGCACATAGTTGTTCATCTTGAATCTTATGAAATAAATATTAAACCCAGTTGAAGTTCACTAGAGTAATGTCTAATGATAGTTGTTAAGGATATATTTTGTTTGATTTTTGAAGAGATGTATCTTTTGATGGAATGTGGCAAAAGGAGAAACAGTATACTCAGTATACTTTATATTATGGTTTGTGTACTTATACTGAATTAACAGATCAACCCTGGCTGCTCTAGCTTAGGCAACGAATGGTCTACATTTCTGGCAAAAAATAAAAAAACAGCAGCCAGCTTTCATTTCTCAACATAATTAAATATGGATAGGAAAAAAAGGCATCCACAATAATTTTATATTTGCAATAAGGTACTGATGCCTAAATTAATACAGTAGTATTGTTGTTTTTAAGTATCTTTTGATCACATTTTCCAAACAAAGTTACAGTTACCAGACTTTTCATTTTTATTTGCTCCACTAAAATTTTGGCTCACTTATGTGCTTATCATCTGTGAGTTGCTATTTCATCAACTTATTTTTTGACTCCCTAGATTTTTCTTCTTCTGATGAATGTCAAATAGGAGTTGAACAAGTCAATCTTTTTAAGTTAAATGAAAAACTGTGTGGCTGTACTTAGAGGATTTGAAAGGAAGTAAAACCTGTTTACAAAAGTGAAGAATTTATGATGCTGTTCCATTCCCTCACAAATAGTATCTTCTATAAAGCTGACTGTTTATTATTGGAACTGAGAAAATAATTCTGTTTACCAGAAATCTAGATCTAGCCCATAACTCAGTGAAAGAATAAAAAAGCATCAAACTGATATTTTTGAAAAAATAAAGTAGATTAAATATGAAAATAAGTGACCGATGCAAAAGAAGTCATTAGAGTGGTAGAATCAGGTAGCATTTGCAAATATAACATGAAAAACATCTAGGGGATGATTATGATGTAAAATAGATTAAGATATGTTTTCCTTTATTCTTCTGCCTTTACTTTTTTGTACGTAATATATTTTTCCTGTGCTTTGTGTATTGTGGCTCACTCTGAAAGGAGATATGAGTATTGTTTGTGCGCACTATAAGTTACATAAATTCCATGTATACATATATGTAGGAATATAATTTGTAAGCAGATAATAGACGACATTATACTCCAATGAGAATTGATAGTGTATATAGAATTTCAGGAATAATTCTGAAATACAGATAATCCTTGATTTATGACCACAATCCGGACCAAAATTTATGTTATAATGCATGCAGTAATAAATCAAGTCATGTGACTAGATCCAATTTTATAACCATCTATATGGAGTCATAAATCAAGTCACCACATCATACGTCAAGTCAGGTGGTCATGCATTCAAATCTACTTTAACAATGGCAGATTGCAATCACAGGACCATGGGACATTGCAGTTAGGTGCAAATGAAAATCAACTGGCAATCACCTGAATTATGACCACATGACTGCTAGGGATTTATTTATAAGAAACTTTTTTAGGAAGTTGTTAATATGAACTGTTGTTAAGTGAATGATGAAGGTTATTCGTCATATGTATATGATAGTAGTTAATTTTTTAGCATATCAGGTAGTTCTCATGTAATTAGTAATTGGAACCGGAATTTCTATCATTAATGTGATAATGCTAATGCAGTTGTAAAGCAAGATGTCATGGTTGCTTTTTTAAAGGAACTCTTGCAATGTTGTTAAGCATCAATTGTTTGATATTTGAAATATCTTGCCAGCTTCCCGATTGACTTTGCTTGTCAGAAAATTCAAAAAGTAGAGCTTTTTTATAACGTTATAACTGTCATAAATATGAGTCAGTTGTCAAGAATCTGAATTTTAATCATGTGTCAGTGGGGATGCTGCAACAGTGTTTAGTCACTTTTTTCAGTGCTGCCTTAACTTTGAGTGGTCATTAAAAAAAAACTGTTGTAAGTCAAGAACTACTTGTATTGTTTTTGGAAAAATGGGATTAAAAATAGTTGAAATACTGTGAGGGCCTGTAATGCTACATTGACAGGGTATTGCTGGCAAATGTAATCCAGAACAATATTTGAGTGGTTTCTGGTGCTCTTTGGTGGCTTTCTTGCAGATGTTTCATAGTATAATATTTGTTTCAGCATTTAGGATTTAGAATTCTAAGGCTTTCCATTTCAACAATGAGTTTTGGTGGCATATAGGCTGAAGACAACCTCAGCACTAATAGTCCTCAACTTAAAGCCAGTCATTTAGTGACTGTTTGAAGTTACAATGGATCCTCTAAAGCTACTTACAACCAGTTTCAAAGTTACAGCTGCTGCAGAGCACTTACGATAATGTGAACAAATTTTGGCCAGATTCTCCCTTACAACTAATGCCTATCTCCCTTCCATCCCACCATGCTGGATTCCTTCAGGCCTTGGTTTTGCTTTCAAACCCTACCAAGTCCCCCAGCCTTTGAGCTTCCTTCCTAACTTACTGGGTCCCAAACCTTCCTGTCACTGATCACTCCTTTACCTTCTGTGCTATAGATCTCAGGAGCTCTAGAGCTCTTATAGGGTAAGGAGATCGGGATTTTCCACTCCTTGGGCGCATGGATCCATCCTGAAAGCAGGCAACATTTTCAAAGCAGTCCGAATGGTGGAGCAGCTGGGTCTCTTACCCCAATGTGAGCTCTGGAAATCTACAGAGGATAAATGAGTGATTGGTGACAGAGGTGAGGAGGAGTATGTGAGTGTCCTCTGCTGCAGGTCTCATATTTATTTATTTCTATTTATTTATTTGTTTGTTTGTTTGCTTGTTTATTTATTTATTTTGTCAAGCAATTATTAGATAACAGGTATAAGTATGAACATAGTTATAGGTACATGAAATGGATACAAATAAAAAAGAAACAATAGGACAGGGACGGTAGGCATGTTGGTGCGCTTATACACGCCCCTTATTTTTATATTATTATATATTATTATATGCCTCCATATTGGAGAAGGTGAGCAGGATTGCTCACTTAATAACCCACACAACCTGCAACTATAGTGAGAAAGCTCCATTACAGTCATAAATCAAGAACTCCCTGTAGCTAAAAACCAAAAGGGAGACAGAAATAAAATGAAGACTTGCCTTTAGAAGTTGCTGCATCACTGGAAGTTTTTAAGCAGAGATTGGATAGCCACTTGTTTGATGTGGTACAGGATCTCCTGCTTGAGCAGAAGGTTTGACTAGAAGCCTCCAACGTCCCTTCCAACTCTATTATTCTGTTACTCTGAACCAGGGGTGGGTTTCTACCAGTTCTGTCCACCTCTGTAGAACCGGTAGCTCTGAAGAGCAGCAGACATAGAACCGGTTCTATGTCTGCTGATGTTTTTGCCCACCTGGGCTCTTACCTGATCTTTATTTCCTGATTTTTTTCAACTTCAGCTGGCGAACGAGGCATAGCTGCAGTTAAAAAAACAAGAAAAGAGGGCTGTTTCAAAGGCTGCTTCTTGGCAGCATGCTAATGACATGCTAATGATGATTTACATGTGCACTCACAGTGGGCAGGGAAGCTCGTATATCCCAAACCGGTAGTTAACCCTGTAATATCTCACCCCTGCTCTGAACATAGCAGAGAACATCGAATATACAGTATAGCAAACGGTAGAGTACAATTTAGATGGAAACACCATGGAACTTGGGGACAAAAAGTAGATTATGTTTGATTAAAAAGAAAGAAATGTGTTAAGAAAAGTACACAACCAGTACTCTGAGAAAGAGGCTTTCTGTATTAGTTACTTCATGAACTATATTGTAAAGGGAGGCCGTTTTTTTCTGGTACTAAATGTAAGTCTTAAAGGTAGCAGTATTTTTTAGCAATATTGAAGCTACCTCAGTCTTGATGGACTAAATTTTAGAATTACTTATTTAACTAACCCTGATAGCTTGCTTTCATAATCAAGATATTTTAAAATATAACATGCTGAGGTTTTATAGATGCAGGGTATATCCCTATTGAAAAGTAAGTATGAGATCAAGAGAAATCCTGTTATGGTGTTCCTATAATTAAGTTTAAATCTAACATATAGTGAGAGTTAATTCAAACAATGTTACATATACAGACAATTTTATGTTTGAAGCATTTGTTAAACTTCCCATTAGCTTGGATTATTTTTGTATTTAACATGTGAGCTTTGTAATCCTTTCAACCTGCATTTGTTAATTAGTGCATCTAAAACACAAGCCGTTTATAATATACACTTCATGCTACATAATATATTTGAAACATTTAAATTTAAAAACAAAACAAAAACTCTAGGAATGATTTATCCTAGAGGGTAATTCTTCATGGTTGTCTAGCAATTATACAGAAGTCTTATCTGTCTATATTAAGTAGTCCGTGCACTCAAGTTAAAGAATCTGTGTAGTTAATTTAAATCTCATTTAAGAACCCAGCAGGAACACTTCACATTTTCTCTGGATTTAGATCAGGTTAAGTACAAAGTCATTAGGAAAACTAGTGGAGGCACTTCTATAGCTAAGCAGAAATTATATTTTCAGGCAGTTATATAGTAGTTGACAGTGTAACCTATTGAGAAATCATTTCAATCAATTGGAGAATCTGAATTTAAAAACATTAAATACAGAAAATAGGTTCATAAACCACTGTTTATAATTACATGCTAATGCCAATTTTTCTTAAAATGTACTGAAATATAAAAGAATTCTGAAAAACACAAATCAGAAACATATTAAGTTTTATATACTATCATAATAATACTTAGGATTATCCAATGCAGATTAGAGCCTTACATAGAAAAAGAGATGCCAGATGTTCAAGCTAGGTTTTAAAAAGGTCAAGTAATGCAAGAAATTATTTCTGATTGTCCCAAAAATGCTTTTGCAAGAGATAATTGGATGTTTTGGTTTTTCTTTGAAGACGTTTCACTTCTCATCCGAAAAGCTTCTTCAGCTGAAAAAGCATTTTGGATGAGAAGTGAAACCGTCTTCAAAGAAAAACCCAGAAAGTTCAGTTGCCTCTTGAAAAAGCAGCTTGGGAAAAAGCATCATGATTGAGCATCTCCATAGATCAGGGGTATCAAATTCATGTTGTCACAGCAGTGTCACGTGATGTATTGGGACTTTTTTCCCCTTTGCTAAACCAGGTGTGGCCATTGCCAGTGCATGATGCATCAGGTCCATGGCTGGGACTTTGATAGCCCTGCCATAGACTATTTCTTTTTCTTTTTTGTAAATTTTATTTGAGTTTTCACATAAAGAAAAATACAAATAAAACATCTTTTTTGAAAGTAGCGTAATCCCGGGTTACATTTCTTTGTACAGACACAAACTGAATTTCATGCTCATTTTTATGTTCTATTCCATATCTTATTACTGTTTTACATTTTCTACAAAACTTCTCCCCTCTTAATTTTCTCAATTTTATTTTAATTACCTCGTCTCAATTCAAATCATTATATTTATACTTTTTGGCTGTCCTGTTTCAATTTCATATTCTCTTTTCTCATTAAACAAATTTTCTCCTATAGTTGCTGATTGGAGTATGACACCTTTATATCTTTTAAATTTATCCATTTAACCCTTATTTAAGCTTCAATATATACCTTAAAGTTATAACATTCAATATAATACATAACTTCCATTCGGATTCTGCTTGGTACATTCTTAAAATACACACTATATTCTTTAAAAAAAAGATTATAAATATATGTAATTAAAACAACACATTCCATTCTAATTCAATTCTATCATTAATGTTAATATTCATTAAAATCTTAACTTCTTTAACATTACTTTTCAATTAAATATCATACTTCTATGGGAAGTTATAAACTTTCCAAAATTAATTCCCCCCCTTCACTTATATTTTATAAAACATTAACTAATTAAAATGTTCCCATCCCTTTTTTCATTTATTTTATTTCATTTATTTTATTAACAAACATTTCACTAGATTACAGTAACTATTTCATCCCTCAATTTAATCATACATTGTTTCCAATTTTCTAAAATTATTTCTATTACTAATATAGCAATACAATCTTATGTACCTTTACAGAATCCCTTTTTCAGTTAAATTTTCACCCATTATCTCAAAAAAGGCCCTGTTTCTCTATACCTTGTTTCTGTCCTTTGTAACTTCTTTTCCTTTCCTTCTTCCCTCTCTTCTTCTCTCTCCCCTTTTTACCCCCTTGTCTCTCTACCTCCATTTCTCTCTTCTGTATTGCCGTCTTCTGTTGCTTTCCAATATTATACTTATTTTTCAAACTATTTTTCTTTTCTTTGGTTGTTTTTTTAAGTCTTAAATTCTCCATTCTCTTTCACCCCCCCCTTTCCTTTTTCTTCCCCACATAGAATTACTTGTTCATTAAAGATGGCTTCTTCTTTGTCCCAGTCTTCTTGTTTTGCAGACATTTCTTGTTGTTTCTCATAGTTCCAAATCTCCATTTCTAAGAATTGAAAAATGAAGCCAAAAGAACCCCTCCCTTCTTGTGCATCTTCTTTATACTTTTTAAGTTCCATTTTCAATTCATTCAGAAGTACTGCCATTGTATAAATTTTAAAACAACCACCCAATTAATTTTAGTCATTCAAATGCAATAACCAAGAATTCAAAGATCACCAAGTAATCCATAATACATGCAAGCTGTTTCTTTTTGCTTTTTTTCACTTTCTCTTTCTGGGGTTCTACTATTTAGTTGCCAAGTTTCAGTTAAAATGTATCTTTTAGAAGTCTTGTTGAAGTTTAACTGTAGATTCCTTTTAATTCCAGGCAGTCCCCTCCCTTTTTTTCCAGATCCTGCCTTTTTATTCTTTTTTTCTCCTTTCCTGGTTATAAAATTTTTTTAGTGTTCAGAAATCTGTATTATCCCTTTGACATTTTGTTTTATTTTCAGCTTAATTGCCTGTTGATGTCAAAGCAGATTTTTTTTCCGATTTCTTATTTAAGTCTCTTAGTTGTCAGTATAGGGAAAGGGAGAGAAGAAAAAAACCCAAACTTTTCCCTTTTCACTTTCCTTCGCTGCTTCAGAATCTTCTTTGGGAATGATGTTGTTTTTTTTTTAGTTTAAATTCCAGGGTACTTTAGTTGTTGCTTTTGCAGTTTAACCCAGTCAGCCGAAACTTTCACTTCTTATCTTCCTCCTGCACATTCTTTTCTGGTCGAGTTCTTCTTTGAGGTGACCATTTCTGACCACCGCTGCAACCGCCTTCGGGAAAGGGAGTAATGGCCAGCTAAGGAGGAGAGATGCGGCTCTCTTCAACCCTGCTGGCAGTCTCCCCCCTCTTCACCACCTCTACAGGGTGGCTTAGCCCTGAAAACAGCCGGCTTGGGGTGCTCCAGTGACAAGCCCAGACCGAAACCGCGTACGATCGCAGATTTCTGTCTGTCGCCGAAGAAGCTCAAACCGGAAGCCCAACTATTTCTGATGCATGCTGAATAATTGAGAAAGGTTTTAAAATTGGAAGAGCATCAGTTTACCTGTGCAATGCTGATGACTGCCCTGACAGCCAAAAATATGATATAATAAAAAATTAAGGGCTGAATTAAAAAATTAAGACTAAAATATAAAATAGACCAAGCTGATGACAACAGGTAAAACAACAAATCTTAGAGATGGCAATAAGGATATAAAAGTAGAACATAGCTTAGGATTAACCATTACCAATAAAGGAACAAGCTGATAAGAAATAGGCTGCAAACTACCTGTAACATTTGGTAGAACAACGGTGAAGGCCTTAGAAAAGATATTCATATGCTCTATATATGATAAAGATCAGACTCAGGCAAACCATAGTATTCCTTTCTGCAACAGGGATCTATGCAAGCAAGACACTCTATGCAAGCAAAGGTTGCATAGCACGATGAGTATTGGCATTTTTAAACTTTGGTGTTGTAAAACAGCAGTACTCAACCTTTGCAGTTTGACAGCCCAACTGGAGGGGAGAGGAGAGGAGAATTGAGCTGTATAAGTGGTGGACCAGCATGCATGCTCATGCAGATCAACTGCAAATTGACCTGCATGCACATTTGTGTGTGCACTGGCCAACTGCACAAGTTGAGCTACATGCGTGTGCACACAGGCCCACTGCTTTTATACGTTGAGATGCATGTGCACTGGCCTACTTGACATGTGGCTCGGTTCTGAATAGCCTAGTAATGGGCCACAGCCTGGGGGTTGGGGACCCCTGTTGTAGAAAATTCTTGAGAATACTGTGGAAACAATCAATGCATCATCAAACAAATCAACTCAGAGTTCTTGCTTAAGAGATGAATGACCAGACTCAAATTACCCGAATTCAGACACTTTATGTGAAGGTCTAACTCTCTGGAAAAGACTGTAATGTTGGGAATGGTGGAAGTAAATAGGTGGAAGGAAATGGTGGGAATGGTTGGGAATGGTAGAAGGAAATACAATGGTAATGAGTACTCTGTTGAAAGACATGGAAGAACAAGTTAGAGATAGTTCATTATGGAGGAAATGTATGTGGTTGTTAGGAATAAAAAAAATAATGGCGGCACTGAAAATTATATATAAAACTGATTATTTCATGATAGTACCAAGGATATATAGTAACTAGAAATCAATGACCAACTTAAAATCAATTAGTTTCAATGGTTTGTTGTAGGGTTGGTAGAGGTTTACATAATTACCCTAGCCAGTCACACTCGCTCCCAGGCAATTGCTATTCATGGCTTCAATTCCTCTGATCCTAGTTTAATAATGATGGGAATTTATCTCTTTGATTCTCTTCTATTAGTTCTAGCAATGAAGGCATGTCCCAGGTCCTATCTTAAAATTATGTCATCTTATATGACAGCTGAGATGTACATTTTCTGTGGCAATGCCTTCCCTATAGGATTGTATCCCATCCTCCAAGTTTGCATAACTATTACCTTGTTTTATAGGAATATCTAAAATATAACTTTTACAGTGGGCCTTGTGTCATGGTGATTTGTAATCCTAGATGGATAATCAGATTCCTTAGTTCTTAGAGTTTTCTTACCTAGTGTAGTACATTGGTTTTTTGTTTATTAATGTTTTCTGGTTTTTTGAAGATTGTTTTCATATTTGCATGCCATCCAGAATTGCTTGGGTGATACTATGTAGGTCATGCCATACTTAAAGAAATATAGATTTTTTAGACAAACTTTTAGTGAGAATAGATGTTTAGATACTGCCGGCATGGATACTGAAATTTCATTTAAAGTCACTGTCAGATCTGTAAATGATTTTACATTTTAAAAACTAACCTTACAAATCATATGTCAGTTTAATTTGTTCTGAAAAAAAAATAATTAAAAAGTATTCTTCATTCATGCCTTAATGAATTTTTAAAACTCATTGATGTTTATTAGCACAAAAATTCTATAGTTACAAAACGTCTGGGTGCTAAAAGCTTGTAAAAACATAGCACATAGTTAACACAATAAAATGCTCAAGTATGACTTATCCTTATGTATTTGTGATATTTTACTTAACAAAGTAAAGCTACAGATTCTCCATTCATTTCATACTGAGTGGAAATGTAAAAGAAGGCGGCTGCCTACAAAGGTCAAATATAAAATACATTATTTTGCATTAACCCCCTTCAACAAGTTAGAGGCTCCTCGAGTCACCCCTTATTTACTCCCATTCTACCTAACTGCATCTGCTCAGAAGCAATGAGATCTTCAATTTCTGTAGGACAGAACTGACTTTCTGGAACCACGTAGAAAGGAATTTTAGAAACTCAAATATTAGTAACTTCTCTCAGACAGCTTTTACAGTTTTAGTCTTGGGCTGCATGTATTCATATTATATATAACTGTACTAGAACTGGCAGATGCAGTGTTTGGAGAAAGAAGGGGGAAAAAGACTTATATAAACTCAGTTTCCAAACATAATTAATCCAAGGCTGGTGGTAGTGGACCATATCTTTAAAGCTACTTAACTTTGTATACTGTTTTACTACTAAATAGTAAGAATAACAAGCACTATATAGGTTCCTTCCCCCATCTCATTTCAAATGAGCTTTTGCACCAATAATATGCTAGGTTCCTATATTAAAAGGCAATGTTGCTTAAATGTAGCTCCATCTAATTTTACCTCATTAGCAACAGAATAGTCTACTGGGGACGAATTGCAATTCCTTTAGGGCTGCTGCAAAAAATAAACTCTTGCATGGTATGGTAACAGATGGTATCTAACTTAAGGAAATTGCTTAAAGTAAGGATTTTGTAATCTCTTAGAAACAGTAAAGTATCTTCAGAATTAATTTTCTTTTTAAAAACAGATCTATCTAGTCTATGAAAATCCTTCAAAAATTAGGGCATGTTTCCAATGAGGATTATTCCTATTAAGCTTGGAATTGTAATCTTAAGTAAACTTAAAAACAAAACCTATCTATATAAAGATAGTTTATATCAACCTGTTTTTCAAAACATTGTAATTTGGGGAAACCTTAAAATTGCTCCAGTCATACTCGTTGGCATCTTCAGGCCAGCTTATCTAGTATGATAATGTTAGTCCATATACCATATATTCCTATTGCTGCTCAGGAGTTAAATGATTATATAACAAGGCTTCACACTGTTTTGGCTGACCTTGGCTGACAAGGCCAAATTATCAACTCAGTTGATACTTTTGAAAAAGAAATAACAAACATCTGGAACAATAAACAAGTAAGAAGGAAAATATTTCAATATTTCAATAAATATTTAATAAAATCTAATAAAGGTAATAGAAGAAATTATCATAAAATGCTAAACAATGGTAATTTTTGGAAAATTACATTCACAATAAATTTAGTAATGTCAGCATATTTTATTACAACAGGAATATTGGGCAGCACTTAATAGTGTCACATTTACTTAAAGAATGTCACCAATAAAGGAAAGTTACAAAGATGATTACAAGTGAAGTTTGTTTATTCCCGTCTCATTATAAAGTACATTTTTTAAAAAAAATTATTGGTTTTTAAAACAAACATAAACAAACAAAACATAAAAGCATCAGGCCATCTTCCATATATGTACATACAGTGTGCCGGTTGGTTTACAAATTGTTTTGTGCTTCCATTTTGTAGTCTTCAATTACAATTACATTGTATATAATCTCATATTTTCAATCCAATATTAAATACATTGGTATCATTATTAATCAATCATTTGACTATACTTTTATTCATTCATGCTTTAGGAAATAATCATATTTTACTTAATCTGTTTTGTGACAATTCATATTATCATCCCAAATCTATCCTAAAATCATTTTGTAGATATAATAAGAAAAGAATACATCTTTATATATTTAGTATTTTCTAAAAGTCTACATATTTCGTTACTATACTTTATTGTCTAACCATTGATAGAATAGATCCAAAACTTTATAAAATTGTTTATCATCCTGTTCTCTAATTTCAAATGTCAATCTGCTCATTTCAGCACCTTTCAATATTTTCCTAATAATTTCCTCCTGTGATGGTATTTTCTCATTTTTCCAGTTTTTAGCAAATACAATCCTAGCCACTGTTAATATATTTACAATCAGGTATTTCAAATCTTTACTATATATTTCAGGTAAAATTCCCAATGAAAATATCTCTGGTTTCAAGTCTATATATTTTTTTGTCATTTTTTCCAACCACGTGTGGATTTTAGTCCAGTATTTTTTAGCATCCACACAAGTCCACCACATATGGTAATATGAGTCAGGTGTCTGATGACATTTCCAACATTTTTTGGATTTATTCTTGAACATTCTTGCTATTCTTGTCAGGGAAAATGCCACCTGTAAAACATCTTATACAAATTTTCTTTATATGCTGTTGACATTGTCATTTTATAATTTTGAGACCACAATTTTTGCCATTTATCTAGATCAACCCCATATCCAAAATTGTTCCCCCAAGCAATCATAGTTTCTTTAACTTGTTCTAGTTTAATTTCTAATAAATACCTGTGCAATTTTTTAATCACCTTTTCAACAGTACCTGTCAAAATCTTATCTAAGTCAGTCAATTTATCATAGAAACCTTCTGTTTTAGAATCTTTATCATACCTTGAATGTATTTGTGCATATGAAAACCAATTCATCTTTATACCTTGTTCCTCTAGTTTTTGTATAGATTTAAGTTCACCCTTTTCATTCAATATTTCACCATATCTGTTTGTTCCTTTTTGTATATTATAGGATAAGAAAATGCTTCAATAGTCGATAACCAGACTGGAATTTTCAAATAACATTGTCTTTTAAACTTCTCCCAGTTTAACCACAGAGACTCCTGTATATAATGTCTTCTAAAGTACCCCTGTATTTTAGTTCCTTTATACCACTTTATACCTTTATACCTTAGTTCCTTTATACCACCCCAACAACAGATCATGTCCTTCTAATGTCAACAATCTAGTATTTCTTAATGTTATCCATTCCTTAACCCACATCAAATTTGTAGCTTGGTAATACAACTCCCAATTAGGCAAACCAATCCTCCTCTTATTCTAGCATCTTGAAAAAGTTTTAACTTTATTCTCGCTTTCTTACCTTGCCATATAAATTTCAACACAATTTTATTTAAATCTTCAAAATAGTCTTTTCCAAGCCTAATTGGAATTGTTTGAAACAAATATAAAATTCTGGGTAGTATATTCATCTCGATTGTTGATATTTGCCCTATTAATGACAGTTGTAAATTTTCCCATTTCGCCAAATCTAGCACTATCTGCTGTTAATTGTTAAGAGATAAGAAGATTGGAGACATTGATACCAGATTAAAAGGTTGAAAAAGATAGAAGTGGTATGCTGAGATGGGAGATGGACAGATCAGAATTTTATCTCAGATTCCAAAACATAGAAGAAGAAAAAGGACAGATTCCAAAACATAGAGGAAGAAAAAGGACAAAATCTAGCTGAGATAATGATAGAAATATTGGCTGAAGCTTTGGAAATAACTGAAGAGAAGATGATGGATGGAATAGATGAGGTTTATCGAGTCTTCACAAGATACGCAATGAGAAATAGCCTACCAAGAGAAGTTCACATCAGATTTACAAAGAAAGCTATTAAAACGCAAATATTGCAAGTGGCAAGAGAGAAAACATTGAAATATAAAGATAAGGAGATTGCGGTTTTGAAACAAGTACCCAGAAGAGTGAGAGAGATGAGAAGAGAATACCGATTCTTGACCAAATTGCTACTTAAAAAGAGGTAAATTATAGATGGCTGATTCCAGAAGGTTTAATGTTCACATGGCAAGAACAGAGATACAGAATTGATTCAATTGAGAAAGCTGAATCATCTTATACAGAATTTTTCAGAGGGAAAGAGGAAGAGGCAGGAAAAGAAATTTCACTAATTGAATTCCAAGAGGACTGCCAAATGACGACTGAAAATGAGGAAGGTGGAGTATAGGTGGAAAGGGGGAAGCCAAAGGACAATGTGAACCAAGATCCATGAGAGCTGCCAAACCTAATTATAAAATATAACCATGGAAGAGAAAAAATTGATTACAGTTAATATAAATGGACTTAATTCAGCCATTAAAAGAAGGAAAACTTTCTATAAATTAGAGAAATTAAAATTTGATATAATCTGCCTACAAGAAGTACATATTAAAAAGCAATATGAACAATTGTTGATACAGCCAAAACTAGGGAAAATATTAATCTCTTTGACACAATGGAAGAAAAGAGGAGTGGTTTTATATCTTAAAGAGACCATTCCAATGAAATTGATTTATACTGATGACAACGGAAGAATACTAATGTTGGAAATAATGGATAATAATATGAAAACACTCCTGATTGCAATCTATGCCCCAAATGATAAACAAGAAGAATTTTATAAAAAAATTACATATCAAAATAATTGAACTGGACTATGCTAATATAGTTATGATGGGAGATTTTAATGAAATTGTAGACAACAAACTGGACTATACAGCACAGAAAACAATAAAGCAAAACAGAAAGACTCTCCCTAAATCTTTTTTTTAATATGGTAGATGAAATAAACTTAAAAGATATATGGAGAGAAAGAAATGCCAAAACTAAATAATACACCTTCTACTCAAATAGACACTTATCATGGTCTAGAATAGATATGATATGGATGTCAACAGAATTGTTAACTAATATTCAAGAAATAAATATTGGAACAAGTACTTGGGCAGATCACAATCCAATGACAATTAAATGGAAAGGACAAAGAAGAAAATCTAGATGGACGTTAAATAATAAGATTTTAAAGGAAAAGGACTTCACACAGTGGATGGAGAAAGAACTGCCTTTTTTCTTTAGAGAAAACAAAAAAGAAGATACATCAATCCAGAATGTATGGGATACAATGAAGGCATATGCTAGAGGCTTGATAATAGACTATACAAGGAAAGGAAATACCATGAAAATACTAGCTTCTAAGGCATTAGAGGATGAGTATAAAGGACTTGAAAAAGAGCTACAGAAAATGCCACAGAAAAAGGACAGAAAAAGTTAAAAATTGATATAACTAAACATAAAATGGGTCTAATAGAAAAAGAAGAATTAGCACAGAAAATTAGAGGTGCTAAAGAGAATTACTTTGAAGATGCAAATAAACCAGGTAGATGGTTAGCATATAAATTGAGAAAGGAGAAAGAATCAAGGAAAATATTGCAATTAATAGATGATCAAGGCCAAGTTTGCTATGGTAGTAAAGAGAAGGAAATTATTCGAGACTATTATGGAAAACTATACACAGAAGAGAATATTGATGAGGAAAGAGTCAAACATTACTTACAGAATGCTAAGTTACCCCAGATGCCTAAAGAGATTGAAACAATGTTATAAAGCAATATAACGATGATGGAGTTTGTTGGGTATATGGATACTCCAACCAGGTTTGGGTTGAATAAATATGTAAACCTAGGATTAAGTGTCTATGTAGCTTTAAGCAAGAAACTGCAATGTCATTGTGGGTGCGGTTGCAGGCAACAATATAGGTAGGAAGGGAAACGTAATAGCCCCGGCTTCTGGATGCACCTGGTTCTGTTCCTGGTCTGCTGCCTGCTGTGTTGGAACGTCTATCTGCTTATTCTGGATGGCTACTGTGCCAGATACCATTTCAACTGAACACAAGGACTGTTTGCCTGGTGAGCTGAGGATTCAGCGTTGTCTTTGAGAGAAAGGTATCGGAATGAGAAGATTTACAAGCAGATAAAGACATTGTATTTACTGTTAATGGACTTGATAACTGGATGGATATACTGGATAATGATATATGGACTGAATGACACTTCTTAATCACTGTGTGAATTAAATAACTATTTTAAAACCACAAACAGTGTTTTTGTCTCCAGTGTGTGTATACTCTTGGGCCCAGCCTCTCTCTCATTTGCCTGCCTGGCTTGACTGCTGCTGCACACTCTGCTAGGGGGTTTATCCCCAAACACTAACATTGGTTATGGGCCCAGCAGTGTGCACAGTCTAGCTAACCAGGATATAGCAGTGAGAATTTTGGGGTGAGTTGCACATTACTGTAAGTACAAACTGTTTGTTAAATAGTTATTTTTCTCAAGAGAAATGGCACAAGTCAATTTGCCAAGTCTGTCCATGATAGCCAGACTAGATGGAACAAACTATGTTTCATGGTCAATGAAATGTAGTTTACTTCTACGAAGAGAAGGTTTGTGGAATATAATAACAAACCCACCAGATGTATCAAACTTAAATCCTAATGATGAAGAGGATTATAAACTGATACAAGATTATGAACGAAAGAATGAACAGGCTTTGTGCATCATAGGTCTCACCCTGTCTGACCAGCAACTCATTCATATCCGTGGAGTGGAAAATGCTGCAGACTGCTGGGAGAATCTTAAAAGGATTTATGTTCGAGACAGTGTAGGAGCTCATATCAATCTTACACGGAAGCTGTTTAGAACACATCTTGAGATAAATGGAGACATGTTAACTCATTTAAACTGTATGAAAAGCATTTTTCAAGAATTGCAAGAAAAAGAGCTTATTTTTAATGAGTTGCAACAAGTATACATCATACTGTCTTCTTTGGATCGAAGCTATGATGATTTTGTGACTGCATTAGAGGTATTGCCAAAAGACAGTTTATCAGTAACAGAGATTACCGGCAGGCTATTAGAAGAAGCCAGGAGAAGGAGTGAACGTGACCAGCTGAGAGCAGATAAGCCTAATGAAGAGAAATTATCTTCAAAGCTTAAGAGAAACCAGCTGTGTAAAGGAAAGCACCCGGAAGAAGAGAAGTTATCTTCAACGGCATACACAATTAAAAAGTGTTTTAATTGTGGAGGCAGAGGACATTTGGCAAGATTCTGCAGAAAAGGAAAACACCAGAATTTAAAGAAGCCAAAGAAATCCTTTGAACTGGCCATGCTTGGCAATTGTGATATGAAGAATGATATATGGGTGGTGGACAGTGGTGCATCCCACTGCATCACGAGAGATAAGACAAAGTTTATAAAAATGTCTACAAGCTCACAACGTATATCACTCGCCAATGGCTGGCACCTCAAGGCCAAGGGTGAAGGTATTGCTTATTGTCCATGTTTAAACCAGAATATAAAAATGTTATATGTACCACAGTTAAAGATGAACTTACTTTCTGTAAGAGTATTAGATAAACTAGGATATGTGGTTACATTTAAGAATAATAAGTGCATACTGGAAAGAGATGGCAAAAAGGTAACTGCAGCTTTAAATGGAACATTATATGTCTTACATGACAGTAAGAAAGGGGAGGCACAGACTGTATTTAATAATATCAAGCCTCATGATGAATGTATCCATTTATTGCATAGGCGTTTGGGGCATGTAAATTTTAAAATGCTAAAACGTACAGTAGAGTTATCTGAAGGAATAAGGTTAAAACCCTGTGATAAGTATTTGCGTTGTAATGTCTGTTGTGAAGATAAGAGTAAAATAATGCCTGCAAATAGACTAAATGGTTTCAAAACTAAAGAACCTTTAGAAGTAGTATTTGCAGACATTATAGGTCCAAAGAAACCCAGTATGGGGGGTGCTCGATATATACTGAGCATTATGGACCATTACTCTAGATATGGGTTTTGCTACCTAATGAAAAGCAAAACTGAAACATATCAACATTTCTTCAATTGGTTAAGGTTTGCTGAAAGAAAAACCAAACGGCAAATTATAACCCTGGTGACAGATAATGGCATGGAATTTGTTAATAGCAAATTCCAGAGTAGATTAAAGGCAGCTGGAATAGCTCATAAGACATCTGCACCATACAGACCACAGCACAATGCATATATTGAAAGGCGAGGCCAAACATTGCAGGCAATGACCCGTACTATGTTAACTGATTCTGGGTTACCTGATTCTTTGTGGGGGGAGGCAACAATGTGTGCTAATCATTTATTAAATAATGTTGTTAACTCAACCACTGGTGAAATACCATTCACCATGTGGCATGGCAGGAAGCCTGATTTGAGTTACCTGCACACATTTGGTGCACCAGCATGGGTGCATATCCCTACACAACTCAGGCGTAAAGGGCAACATAGAGCTAAACAATTATTCTTCGTTGGTTACCAAGCTAACCATAGGGCATATAGATTTTGGGAGAAAGGCACATCTAAGGTGTTATGTAGTGCTAATGCCCAATTTCTAGAGCACGTAGGATGGGATAAGTTAGAGCAGGATAACAATAACGAAGTGGTTATTGAATCATATAGAAATCCCATTAAGTATCCCTGTAACTTTAAAAATAATGTAAAGCAAGAAGTACAGGAAGAAATACAGCCCCTAGAGGAAGAAATAGCTGAAGATGAGGAACAGGTAGTAACTCAACCAAGCCCAGTAATACCCAGAAGGACTACACGTATTTCTAGACCGCCTGAAAGATACCAGGCTAACACAGTGTGCCAGGTAAATAGAATCCCAAATACTGTGGATGAGATTAAAAGATATCCTTCTAAAGAGAAAGAAAATTGGTATGCAGCTATTAATAAGGAATTGAAATCTTTGAAGGATATGCAAGTATATGAAAACGTGAGATTACCTAGTAATGAAAAACCCATTGGCTGTAAATGGATTTTTAAAATAAAAACAGATAAGGATGGAAACACAATCCATAAGGCAAGGTTAGTAGCCCAAGGCTTTAGACAAAGTGCAAAAGACTATGATGAAGTATTTGCACCTAGTCTTAAAGCAGCAACTTTAAGGGCAGCATTAGTATGGGCAGCAAGCAAGCAATATATAGTTAACCATCTTGATGTGGGAACTGCTTACTTGCATGCTCCACTAAGACATACTGTGTATATGAAAAGGCCTAATGGATTTAAAGGAGACAATAATAATGATTGTTGGTTATTAAAGAAGAGCCTTTATGGTCTTAAACAATCGGGCTACGAATGGAACCAGTATATTGTGAAGGAACTGACCAATATAGGATTTAAAGCTGGTTTAGCCGACCCATGTCTGTTTAAGAGAGAAAAGAATGGGAAAATATCATTATTATTGTTGTTTACTGATGATATTGCTATGATAACTAAGACTAATGATGAAGCAAATGAAATAATTGCATCATTAGCCAAGAAAATAAAAATCAAGCAATTAGGGGAGATAAAGAGATATCTAGGTTTGAATATATTGAAAACACAGAAAGGTTTTAAGATATCTCAGGAAGATAAGATATCGAAATTGCTAATGGATTATAAGATGGAACTTTGTAAGCCTGCAAAGACTCCAATGAGTCAGGATATTTGCAAAATGGATACACAAAGTCCCAAATGTGATAAGGAACTGTATCAATCTTTGATTGGTAGCTTATCATATATTAGCAATTGGTCAAGGCCAGATATTGTTTTTAGTATTAATCAGCTGGCACGACACAATAATGACCCGCTTCAATGTCACTGGATAGCATTGAAAAGAATCCTAAGATATCTTAAAGGTACATTACACCATGCACTGTATTTAGAACCAAAAGGTGATCTCATATTGAGTGCTTATACAGATGCTAGTTTTGCAGCAGAAAGAGATACTAGAAAGTCGACTTCAGGAACAGCCATAATGCTGGGTAAGACATTAATTGGTTGGAAGTCTATAAGGCAACAGCATATAAGTTTGTCTACTATGGAGGCAGAAGTCTCCTGTTTATCTTTATTGTGTACTGAGTTAATTATGTACAAACAAATGTTGAAGGATATGGGTATAACTGTACATTACCCTATAGTTGTACATGAAGATAATCAGGCAGCAATTCAAATGGCCACTAATATTGTAGTTAAAACGAGAAGTAAACATACAGATTTGAGGTATCTTAATGTAAGACAATCTGTACAGAGTAAATTGATACAGCTAGAGTACTGCATGTCGGAGGACAATATAGCTGATCATTTTACTAAAGCCCAAGGTGCTATTAAGCATCTAGAGAGTTGTGAAAAATATGGGTTTAGAATGTAAAGGCATTACATATTTATATCACCCAAAAGGGGAGAATGTTGGGTATATGGATACTCCAACCAGGTTTGGGTTGAATAAATATGTAAACCTAGGATTAAGTGTCTATGTAGCTTTAAGCAAGAAACTGCAATGTCATTGTGGGTGCGGTTGCAGGCAACAATATAGGTAGGAAGGGAAACGTAATAGCCCCGGCTTCTGGATGCACCTGGTTCTGTTCCTGGTCTGCTGCCTGCTGTGTTGGAACGTCTATCTGCTTATTCTGGATGGCTACTGTGCCAGATACCATTTCAACTGAACACAAGGACTGTTTGCCTGGTGAGCTGAGGATTCAGCGTTGTCTTTGAGAGAAAGGTATCGGAATGAGAAGATTTACAAGCAGATAAAGACATTGTATTTACTGTTAATGGACTTGATAACTGGATGGATATACTGGATAATGATATATGGACTGAATGACACTTCTTAATCACTGTGTGAATTAAATAACTATTTTAAAACCACAAACAGTGTTTTTGTCTCCAGTGTGTGTATACTCTTGGGCCCAGCCTCTCTCTCATTTGCCTGCCTGGCTTGACTGCTGCTGCACACTCTGCTAGGGGGTTTATCCCCAAACACTAACAGAGTTAACTAAAGCACTCAAGAAGCAAAACAATGGAAAGGCACCAGGCTCAGATGGACTTCCGGCAGAATTTTACAAAACATTACAAGAATTGTTGAATCTTCCATTGCTAGAAGTTATGAATGAAGTTATGTTAAAGAAGAGGATACCTAAATCATGGTCAGAAGCTTATATTACACTTGTTCCAAAAGAGGAGGCCGATTCATTACAAATCAAGAACTATAGACCTATTTTTCTACTAAACGCAGATTATAAAATTTTTGCTTCAATATTGGCAGAAAGACTTAAAAATACTTAAATAATTTTATTCATCCTGATCAAAATGGATTTCTGCCAAAGAGACAAATTAAAGACAATATGAGAGTAATCTTGGACACTTTGGAATATTGTTGTTAAGCAGAACAGTCGGCCTTGAAAAGTACTGGATTCTTCAGTGCTGGATGTTTGTGGATTTAGGTAGTCCTGTCTTAACATCCATTCATTTAGCAATAAAAGTTACCATTGTGCTGAATGAAGGGATTTAACGACCAGTCCAGAGGTGGTATTCAGTAGGTTCTGACCAGTTCTGGAGAACCGGTAGTGGAAATTTTGAGTAGTTCAGAGAACCGGCAAATACCACCTCTGACTGGAGATTTTACAATGTCCTTCCCCTGCCACGCCCACCAAGCCATGCCCACAGAACCGGTAGTAAAAAATGTTGAATCCCACCACTGGATCAGATGCTTTAGGCAAGAAGGAATGCAAATCGCAAAGATTATATAACAGTTCCATCTTGATTGTTTTCCAAATTAAAATATTTTTGTGGTAATTTAAAAGTGCATTAAATCTGGATTTCATTATTTTTAAGTTCAGATCATCATGCATAAACTGAGAAAGTTTGTAGAAGCTGGTTCTGAACTTTTCAAATATATTATTAGAGTAGTGTAGTATATTTTTTCTCATGTTCCATACATAGACAACCTTTGTGTAGGTAATAATGCTATACAATATGTTGATGTGTTAAAATCTAAATATTAGTGGCAGGTACATATTTTGATGATAAACATACTGTGCAGCAAGTCCTACAGCTCTTCTTCATAATAGCCCATCCCCTGCCACTTGTGATTGTATTACTGTAACTTTGTTGCTTGTATCCTTACAATTTATTTTGACTGTTTCCAGTATGATTTGATTGCTTATTGTACCCTATGATTATTATTAAGTGTTTTACCTGATGATTCTTGATGAATGTATCTTTTTTTTTATGTACACTGAAAGCATTTGCATCAAGACAAATTCCTTGTGTGTTCAATCACACTTGGCCAATAAAGAATTTTATAAAGAATTCTATAATAATGAATAGTTTTTAGCAAACCAATTATATCACATCATATCTTACATTGTCATATTTATTGCATCAGTTTATTTGTTAATCTAACTTAGTGTATCAAAGTTATTTTCTTCTGTGTCTTAAAGGATATTCATCCAAACCATCATGACTGATGAGCACATTTCCCCCCATTATCTTCTTTTTTTGGTTAAAAACCATGTGCCTTTTATGATTTATAGAAATCTTGATTATACTGTAAATCAATATGTAGTACATGTTGACTATTATATTATAGTTAGTTCTTGCTTCATTCACTTTCTCCCTGTTTAACAATAAACTGCCTTTCAACGGCAGTCAACATTTCATTTGGAATAACAAATAACTTGTCTAAAAAGGCTCTCCATTTGAGTTTGACATGTATGACAGGATAGTACATAAAAGGAAAGCTATGAGGCAGAATTAACTTCACAAGATTGTTATGAAAATGTCTTGATTAAGAGTGATATGTAAAGCAGTCTGTTATTACCTATTCATCACAATATTTAATGATTAACCAAGTATTATTTTATTGTCATTTATTTTGGACTTTGTAGGTCTTAAAAATATGTACACCAGTGTGTGTGTGTGTGTGTGTGTGTCTGAATGAGGGGCGGGGGGGGAGGAGAGAGAGGGAGAGATAGTTGGTTGTGTGATATCTGAGATATTTGGCAAGCATTAATGTGTTTTCATTCTTCCTCTAAGGGACTTTGCTTTCTATAAAGCAAGGGTCCCCAACCCCTGAGCCATGGCCCATTGCCATGCGTAAGTGCAGCTCCACTTGCACAAATAGCAGGCAGGTGCTCTTGCATGCGAAGCTCCACTTGTACGAGTGGCTGGAAGGCGTAGTCATGCATGAAGCTCCATTTATATGAGTGACAGGTGCGTGCGCCCACCACTCCCATGGAACTATCCCTCAAGCCAGACTGCCAAACTGAAAGGTTTAGGGACAGTTGTTATAAAGTGATAAAACCTAATGCTTTTTTTTAGTATGTTAGAGCAGCCCATTGGCATGACTATTTCGGTAGTTTTGTGGAACTTAAAGAGCAATTTCAACTTTAAAAATCCAACCAAATGGTATCAATCACCAATGGTTGCCATACAGGCAAAAATCAAAAATGTGGTTTCTTCAGATTCTAAAAAGTTGCTTATCCCTGTCTTAGAAGAATGCCTGTCTTTTGGAGAAAAGAAATTATGAAACATTTTGTTTATTGCTTTCTTAGCTTGCTAACTTTCACTTCAGTTGGCATAGATTATTCTCTGCTGTTGGCACTAATTCAAGGAACTTACTTTTATATGATTATTTAGGGGGGAAAAGTAATTGAAACATCTCCTGAAGAAAACATTCCTGGCAACAGTAAACAAAAAAACAAAAATAACCCCCAACTCTGTGTACTCTGTATGTAATACAATTTCACAATCTTATGAATATGTATCAGAAATATTCATTTTATATTTGTGCATGTATATCACTATGAAGGTGTCAGTGGGAAAGTATATGAGTGAAATATAGATGAACATAGTTTACAGCTTATCCCATGATGGAGGAACAAACAAATCTTTATTCTCTGCCTCACCTGCATCAGCACAACATGTCCAGCTGTCTTGTTTTGGAGGTAGCTGAGTTATTACATTCCAAATATCAAGTTACCAATGAAAAATTTCCACAAATGCATCATGACATGCTTTGAACATATTTTACTAATGAAATCACTTACATCCACTCTGATTTAGAAATACATACATATGCATACATACTTACTGCCAGAATTTCAGCAGTTACCCACCATGAGTCTCAAGCCAAACTTCGAAAACTTCTGAAGGATGTAAATTGGGAGTTAAAATGTCCGGCACTGCCTAGGTGTAGCCAACTCCGAGACACATAATTCATTGTCACCCTTGACCCTGGTTTCCCCCCAGCCCCCTGGGTATATCGTAATTCATATTCTCCAATGGGACACATCCATAGCCAAGAGTCAAAAATCATGCTCTCCAGTTAGAATTTTGCATGGCAGAAACTTCAGTCACCTAGTTTCTATCATTGAAAACTGTTTATGGAATACACTTTCAGTTTGCAAGCTGCTGCACCTGCTCTCTTCTCCCTTTCTGTTGGCAACTCTAAAAAGACCGTAGAAATATTTCATGAGTTGGCATTTACATACTTCCAATAAGTATTGGTCAGATTGTTGAATTTATTTGTATATTTAATGTTTATAGTTGAACTTCAAATGCCTCTATTTGAGGTCAAGGACAAAATTGTGGTAAGATATGCAGCCAATAAATTTAATAAGTAAATAAATAATAAAATTCAGGGAGAAATACTACTTGGACCATCTGTCTTGGCTATTGGTCTAGGTTTAACTGCTATGCTCGATCATTGTAGCTGTTTCTGTACTTTTCAAGTTTGTATACAGTCTTTCACACTTGCATATTATTGTAATAGTTCTCTTTTATAATACTTAATATTCTCATTGAGCTGCTCCGAGCATGCAGAGAATGGGGAGGTGCTTAGTTTCTGCTCGGATAGGCTGGGCTTAACTGTTGGGATGCTCTTACTCCTCCCTGACTCCTCCCTAGCATCCCCCAGTTTTTGCTCTGCCTTTGGTTCAATAGGCAGCTGGGTCCTCTTCCTCCCTCTTCCAGCACCTTAAAGCCACAGGACATGAAATTAATTTAGAAGGAACCAAATTAATATCCAACACTGAACACTCCAGCAAGAGAATAATCAGGAAAGCCATTGAGATAGAGAAACCCCAAACTCAAAGCCAGACCAAATCCCAGAATGCTACATCACAGCCACCCGCTCAGGATATCACATCAGAAAACTCAGGAAATTACACCACAAGAACTCAAGAAGTTGCAACATGGCAAATGACCCAGGATATCACAGCACAAGGTGAAGGATACCACAGCAATTAATCTCACAAGGTCATCACACAACCCATTACCCAAGCCCTTACTACACAAAAGGCTAATGGAAAAGAGATCAAAATACAACCGACCCAGGAGATTACAACACAGGACCCAGGATACCACAACAAAAGAACTCACAAGCCCATCACACAACCCATTACCCAAGCCGTTAAAACACGAGAGGCTAATGGAAAAAAGATCACTACAAAACAAACGACCCAGGAGATTACTGCACAAGATCCAGGATATCTCCACAACAAAACCCACAAGGCCATCACACAGCCCATTATACCAACATCAACTTCATCAACCAATCAAGAGGCAGCAGCGCAGCCAACCAGCCCAGCACACCAGCCCCCCTCAACAGTATTTATAGAGACAGCAGCTCCGTTCACACACTGCTTGCACTGGCATGAAGCCAAAAGCACCAGCCTGAGAATGGAGAGTGGGACCTCGCAAACGTCACCAGGATACTCTTAATCTTACACAGGAAAAGACCCAAACACACCTTGACCTACATACCTGTACCCATGAAAATTTACGAATATATTCATATATATATATATATATATATATATATATGTGTGTGTGTGTGTGTGTGTGTGTGTGTGTGTGTGTGTGTGTATGTATGTATGTATGTATGTATGTATGCAAGTATGGCATTCAGTTTTGTTCAGGATTTTTGCGCCACGTCATAGTAGTTGTACTTTTTTAAAGTTGTGCAGCCATTTGACAGAATCTCATCTGCCATCATCAGGCTTCTGTATAGGCTTCTGATGATGGCAGATGAGATTCTGCCGAATGTGCCACAACTTTAAAAGCACAACTACTATGACGTAGAAAATACCCGAAAAAGCTGGGAATGCCATACATGTAAAATACCCATGAAAACTTAAGAATGAATGAATGAATGAATAAATGAATGAATTAATATATATATATATAAATAAAATTTGTTTTCTGAGGTTCTCGCGGGTATTCTGAGGTTCTCGCAGGATCACAGCTCACCAGCTCAAATCCCCCAGCAACTAAGACTAACCTGAGCACAACCAAGCCCCCACCTGAACAGAACACGCCTCCAGCCAATCAGAACATGGCTAACCCCCAACCAATCAGAACACAGCCAAACCTCCTACCAATGAGAACACACCCCCACCCAATCAGAACACAGCCAAGCCCCCATCCAATCAAGTCACACCCCACTAGCAGTTAAAAGGAAGAAGCAGCTGCAAGCTCACATCACTCTGAGAGCACAGAGCCGAAGACAGAAGCCTGAAGATGATGAATGAGACTTCATCGAACGTTGCCTAGATACTGCCAATCTTACGTGGGAGAAAACCTGAATAACCAAAGCTCCATATATATATTTATTTATTTATTTATTTATTTATTTATTTATTTTCGGGGGTTTTCGTGGGTATTTGTATGTGGATCTTTGGTTATTCGGGTTTTCTCCCACGTTAAATTGGAAGTATCTAGGCAACGTTTCGATTAAGTCTCATTCATCTTCAGGCTTGTTTCTTCGGCTTTGTGCTTCTCGGAGTGATGTGAGCTTGCAGCTGCTTCTTCCTTTTAACTGCTAGTGGGGGTGTGACTTGATTGGGTGGGGGCTTGGCTGTGTTCTGATTGGGTGGGGGGGTGTTCTGTTCAGGTGGGGTCTTGGTTGTGCTCAGGTTAGTCTTAGTTGCTGGGGAATTTGAGCTGGTGAGCTGTGATCCTGCTGTTAGGTTTCGCGTTCGTGGTTGTGCCGCATCTTCATGGTGGGCATCAATTTGCTTCATGTATGGGTTGGAGGAGTTTGAAGTGGGTAGTGATGCAGCTGCAGTATGGCTTCTGGTCCGTGGTCATGTCTCATCTTCTGTGTGGGTATGAGTCTGCTTTCTACGTGAAAGTGTGGTGGTAGCATCTAGTGTGGCCCTCGTGGGTATGGGTCTGGTGTCATTCTTCATGTTAGGTACTCGTTTGTTCATGAGGGCAGGTTTCCAAATGGCTGGTAGGCGGGAGGTATCATCTCGTTTATTCATGCTGTGTGGGCGTTTTTCTATCTCTATGGCTTCTCTGATTATTCTGTTGTTGAAGTGTTTGGTTTTGGTGATAGTTTTGGTATTTTTAAAGTCAATCTCATGTCCTGTGGCTTTGAGGTGTTGGACCAGGGAAGAGGTCAGTTTTTCTTTTTTGATTGAGTTCTTGTGTTCTTCAATGCGTGCACTTATTCTTCTGTTAGTTTGTCCGATGTATGTGGTGGGGCAGGCGGTGCAAGGGATTTCGTATACTCCTTGGTTTTCCAACTTTGTCTTTAGGGTTTCTTAGGATGGTGGATATTTTTTTGTTTGTGCAGAATGCTGTTTTAATGTTGTGTTTTTGGAGGATCTTGCTGATTTTGTCTGTAGTGCCTTTTATATATGGGAGGAGGGCTTTGCCGTTCTCTTGTTCTCTGTCTTGGATTTTGGTTGGGGTTTCTTTTTGGATTAGGTGGGAAATCTTCTTTCTTTGGAATCCATTGGCTGTTAGTACATTAGTGAGAGTGTGTAGTTTGGTTTTTAGGTATTGTTCTTTGGCTAAACATTTTGTTCTGGAGATGAGTGTCTCGGCTACGGAATTGATCTGTGCTGGGTGGTGGTGTGAGAGTGCGTGTAGATAGCGGTTTGAATGTGTTTTCTTCTGGTAGATGGTGTGTCCTAGGAAGCCATTGGATTTTTTGTATACTAAGACATCTAGGAAGGGAAGTTGATTGTTAGCTTCTGTTTCCATGGTGAATTGTATTTTTGGGTGTAGGCTGTTGAGGTGTGTGAGGAAGTTGTTCAGTTTTTCTTTCCCATGTGGCCAGATTATGAAGGTGTCATCTATGTATCTGAGCCAGAGTTTGGGTTTGTGATCATATTTTTCTAGAGCTTGTGTTTCAAAGTGTTCCATGTAGCGGTTTGCGATGACAGGTGAGAGGGGTGATCCCATGGGTGCTCCTTCTATTTGTTTGTATTTTTGTCCATTGTAGGTGAAGTATGTATTGGATAGGCAGTGGTTGGCCAGATCTAGGATGTGCTTGTGGGGGTTGCCTGAAGATGATGAATGAGACTTCATCGAAACGTCGCCTAGATACTTCCAATTTTACGTGGGAGAAAACCTGAATAACCAAAGATATATACATACATACATACATACATACATACATACATACACACACACACACACACACACACACACACACACACATTTATATTGATACAGTTACCTCATATGTCTGAGGTAACTTAAAGAATTGCAATGGCAAATAAAGGTGGAGCTAAGGCAGGGACCCAAGACAAATCTAAAAGAGATAAGGGTCCTTAAAAGGCCACAGACAAGGATGCTACCTGACACCAAAAGGCGTTGGAAAAGCAAATTGAAAGGTACGCAAGGGAGGCTGAGAGGAATTCCCAGTCCTGTACTCCAACTCCACAGCCTCAGATTCAGTGCACCCTATACCCTTGGACTTGTCCATGCCATCTCGGCCACCTGGCACCATAACATCAGGTTTACAGGTTTCGAGACGAGCCCCTGAAGCAACCTTCACACCAACAGCGGCTGCCCTATGCCAGGAGGAGTTCCTTCTAGATGAAGTTCCAGAAACAATGAAGGTATGGATGGAGTTAGCAATCTGCAGAGGTATCACAGCAGGGGTACAACAAACCATGATGGCCAAACAGATTCCAGCATCGGAATGTGACTGACAGTCTGTAAAATCTCCATGCAGAACTGATTTGCATTACCCTCAGGTACCTCCCCAAGGGGAGTTTTCTATGATTTCCCACATGCCTTCACACAATTTACAGGAAGAGGAGGAACAAGAGGACCTAATGGAGCAAGCAGAAGCTGTTTCAGTACACAATAGTGAGGTCTTATTGGAGGCGGACCCCCTGGAATGAGGAATGTCAAATGATGAGGGCATCAAGCTTGACCAACCTACTTTTACGGGGTTATTCCATCCCCAACTTTTCAAATTGCTCCTTTTTAAGGCCAAAAACACAGCTTGCCTTGAAAAATCTTCCTCCGTCCAACAACCGGACTCCCCAGAGGAATCAGATGATTTGATTTTCTCACAACCCATTAACTAAGTGGATGTTATCCCAGTCCCGCAAATGTTTTCAGATCTAATCCAGAAGCAATGGGCTTCAGCAGCAGCATACCCAGCCCCCACTAGTTTTGACAAAAAGTTTTTCAATTTGGCTTCATATTTTTCAAATTCCCTCAATACTCCTGAGGTAGATGAACCAGTGGTGGCATTAGCATCCTCCTCTGCAATTCCCACCAAAGCGGAGGCCCTTAAACCAGAGGAAAAGTAAGCGGAGATAGCTCTCCAAAAGGCCCATCAGTCTGATGCGTGGGCCATAAGGGTAGCAACAGCCGCATCCTTTTTTACTAGATCTTCCCTCAGATGGCTCCATCATCTGAGGGACTCTATACCAAATTCTAACATCAGGGCGTATCAAGACAACGCCAAACTGATTGCAGCCGCAGAGTTTTCAGTGGACGCTACATTTCATGCAGTTAAATTCTCAGCTTGAGCTATGGCATCGCAGGTCACAGCTCGCCGATTGCTCTGGCTCAAGCACTGGCAAGCCAATACCAAACATAAATGGAAACTTGCCTCTTCCCCAATTTCGGGGGACAAATTGGTGCTGCTCTGGATCCGCTTCTGATTGAGACCAGAAGTAAAAGGAAGATTCTCCCCTCCCTTTTTCATCGCTCAGACAACAGAATTTATCAGCCCTTTCGGAGAGGCTCCTTTTGTCCCTACTATCAGGGACATTTCTCCCCTAGATGTCAGAGAGTATCAGGATTTTGGAGCAGCCAGCACTCTGAAAGAGCGGACTTTTTGGACAGAAATCGTATTGGGGGACAGGGAAAAAGACCATTTAGGGGGGTGTATCAGGTAAGTACCAACACCCCTTCTGATCAGGTTAGTTTGTTTATGATATCCTACTTTCAGATTAATGGAAGGCATAAAGGGCTAACATTTTTAAAATAAAATAAATTAAATATGTTCTCATGCCCTTTAATTTTTTTGTGTACCTATCTTGGCCTGAGATTGACACGAACCATATTTTCTATTTTTCCTTTGCATTCACATAGAATCATAAGCCATATACAAGTGGACCTAGTTTGTTTTTTTCTGCATGTCTAGTCCTATTTGTGTGATAGAGTAAATAAAAAGCACATTGGTGAAACATACAGTTGTAATTTGTAGATTTTAAATAAATGAAAATGGATAAACAAGAATAAGTTCAGGTTAAGAAGCATTTGAAAAGAGAACAAAAAGGCAAGATGCCAAGTTTGGATTAAGCATTAAGGTTTAGTGATTTGTTTTATCAATGGACATCAGAGGGAAGAGTCACACAAGAATGGTCGAGTACAAGAGCTTATACAAATAATGTATAATGGATCAAGTTTCGCAATATATTACACAAAAATACAGTAAATAAACTTGTGTATCTGCTTTCTTCTGGCTGCTTTCCATTGACTTACTTAACAATCATGGTGTTCACTTTACAACTATGGTGTTTGCTTAAGTGTTACAAAGAAAATAAAATTAAGTCAGTCACATGGATGTCTTGACTTAATGACCATCATGAGTTATGATGGAATTTTCCAAGTTATAACTGTAGGTTGAGGACTATCTATATTAGCAAATGCATTTAAATCTGGATTTACTTGTGTCAGATTTTTTTAAAAAACTATTACAACTCTTTAAATCAACACTCAGTGATTTTAACAGTATTAACATTATATTAATATTATAGTTGTTCTAAGTTAGCCTTCCCCAAACAGTAGCATAGACTGATTTTAGTGGATTTTGTCCCTGCATTCACGATAACTTTGTTCAGTAATCTTCCAGTCAGCAGGATCAACACAATTATAGGAAGTGAACTCTAATATATCTGAGAGACACCAAGTTTCAAATGATGCTTTTAAGTTGCAGCTGTCATTTCTTGTGAACAATCATTGTTTCCATTTATTCTTAGCAGAACAAATCTATTTCTGGATTCAAAGGCATGTAATAGTTATCAATCTGTACTATCAGTTCATCGTAGCAGCTTAGCTATGCTGCTACATTGATTTTTGCCATTTAACCTGTTTCGTTAATCAAATCTCTGTCAAAATCTACTGACTGAGCCAGCTATCTGTCTCATGCAGGGAATTAAATGTTTTGAAGGGATTTTGAAACAGAAGAGCTTGTACTGATGTAACGAATAAAATATCATTTCTTGCAAAATGAAAAATATAAAACTTATTATTTTGGCTGCCCGTTTATTGGAATAACAAACAGCTTTTTCTACCATATGTGAAGAAGCACTAGGTTTCCAAACAAAAGTTAGAAGAAATTAACAGAGTAGTGGTAAATTCATCAGAACCACCAGAAATTTGTAGTAATTCCGTTCCCATGTCCAAGACTGTAGATATTGTTAGCTGTATAAATGTATAAATGTATCCATTAATTAAAACAGTTTATTTAAAAATATTCACAAACTTTTAAATGTTTAAGTTCTTTAAAGTGATGGTCTCCAATTTTGGCAGTTTTAAGACTTGTAGGAATTCCCAGCCAGCATGGGAAGTCTACCAGTCTTAAAGTTGCCAAGGTTGGTGACCCTTGCTTTAAAGGATAACTTTAATATATTTCTCTCCTCTATCAGGTAGATGTTATACTTTTAAAGGTGTAGATTATAAAAAGCATAAAACTAGAGAAGATGCACAATAGGGAAAATAGAAATTATTAAGGACAAAATTAATCCCTGTACGTTGGATTTTTCTGATGTTGAAAGAAGGTTCATAAGAAGTGAAACCTGTTAAACATATGTATTAATAGGAAATTATGAAGTGTTTACTTACTTTTCAGTATTATTATTTTGCTCATCCATTTATGCTATATGTGAGGAGATTATGAACAATAAGAGGAAGTAATTCTTTTATAAAGTAGAAGCATGTCAAGCAAAGCTGTTAAAAACTTAATAAAAATTGAATTAATCTGAAATAAGCATATGCTGAAAAGAAGAAGGAATAAGGGAAGAGGAGGATGGAAAGAAGGAAAAAAGGAAAGAAAGAACAGGAAGGAAGAAAGGAAGATATCTGATACTCATTGCCAGCTTCCTACAAGGAAATTCAATGGGGAAGTCAACAGGAAGTTAGAAGCCATTCCCACTGATTTTTGCCCAGCCGTGGTCATTCTGTTTCTCTATATAGATAAGGACATATCTTTGAATTGATGATCAGAAAGTAAGCAAGAAACATGAAAAAGGGGGATATCATGAGAACTGATGATGTCTATGAACAAAATTATAATGTTGGGTAAGATGAAAGAAGCAGAAGACAGGATTGGCAGTGCATGAAATGAATAGGGCGAGGACTGAAAGTCACAGAAATGTACCTTATACATCACTTTACAGTGCTTTACAGCCCCCTCTAAGTCTTTTACAGAGTCAGCATATTGCCCCCAACGATCTGGGTCCTCATTTTACCCACCTTGGAAGGATGGAAGGCTGAGTCAACCTTGAGTCTGGTGAGATTCAACCTGTCAAATTGCAGTCAGCAGAGGTAGCCTGCAGTACTGCACTCTAACCACTGCGCAATCGTGGCTCATATAATGTGACAATAGACAGGATGGCTTGGAGAGTTTTATCTGCAGGGTTATCAGAGATTGGCTACATCTCCATGGAGCATAACAACTACTGTTGTAGTAACACATATCTATTGTAGTAACTCATCCATGCATATTGGCTGTGCATGGATGAGGAAAAAAAACCCTCACCAATGGTTAGGAATTAGCCTCCAGGGCTGTACACTTGACTACGAAGTTTTGAGAAATCAGCAGAATAGTATCCTGGATATTAGGGCTGGATTCAGGAAATATGTGACATCAATACATGAAATGGCAATCTTTTTTATCAAAGCAAAAAAAAAAATACTACAATTTGTTTCTGTTTGGCATAGATTTCAATTACAACACAGGTGTCAAATTCCTGGCATCATGTTGCTGTCACGTGACATATCGTGATGTTTTTTTTGTTTTGTGGAGCTGGTTTGGGCATGCCCTGCTCATGATGCATGGGCTGCCAGTTTTACACCCCTGATTTACAACAAAGGTCAATTTTAAAAAAATGAAGTTTTTATAAATTGTTACTATTTAATAACATGATATGCTTAGATTGTTTACATATTCGCTTTGTCTTTTTCCCTATTATTTGTTGGTTGTATTTTTGAATTTGATACGCTCTTTTTCAAAATAATGTATTGAGGCTGCTTGTGTTGGGGTGATCTATTTCTCATGCTGGGAAAGCAGCCTTCTGTTATAAGATTCTAAGGAATAGGCTTATGGATCAATCCAGTCTTAGATATTTCAATGAATATGTAAAACTGGAAATGTAGAATGGACAGAGGCTTCTGAAAATGTTACTTTCAAGGCAGAGGAAGATAATAGAAGGAAACTAAAAAAAACTGGTCACATTTACAAGTTATGACAAATTTGTAAAAGTCTTATATGGATTGTACATAGATATGAGAACTAGATGGTTCTTTCATATACTTTACTGATGAGAATAAGTAGTGTGATTTTCCTTCCCTAGGAAAATGATTGGTAAAATGCCAGCCCATATTTCAGTGTTATCTCCAGACAAAGTTGGAAAAACTTTTTCATATATTCCTGGAGAGAGTAAGTTAGTCACTGTCTATAACCTGGACCACAAGCATCAATGATGTGAGACAAATTTACAGATTCGTATAACTGCAAGAATTTTAGGTAATCATTTAGGTATCTTTGAGCCATCATGTACAATTAGTGACAAGGCTAAACTTATTCCATGTTAGATTCTTCTTTAGCAACAATAATTGCTAAATAATTTCATACAGTTTACATTTATTTACATCTGTCACATTTATTTATTTAGGAATATTTTTGTTCCATAATTTAGCACACTTTTTTTTTTCAAAATAAGTGCATGGAATTTATCATCGCTACACTTTTATTGCATTATTGTAGCCCTATTTCTATTATGTGTGCTTGCATTTTTCTGACCTATTTTCTCTTTGTTCCTTTTTATTATGCAATTCTTTTATCATTTTCTCTCTATTTGCTTAAAAGCACTGCAAAATAAACAAAATGGCTTTCGTGAAAAGCAGGTGTTATTATTGGATTTTTCCACTGTGAAAAAAAGCTCCTCAGAAATGAAAGCATATTATATATGTTGTGTTGATGATCTTACATATGTTATGTTTTAGTCTATTCAGTTGCTTTACATATGAAATAAGAGAAAGTGTATTCCATGGAGGCAGGGGTGGGATTCAAAATTTTTAACAACCGGTTCTGTGGGTGTGGCTTAGTTGGTGGGCGTGGGTTGGTGGTCATGTTATTGGCTGGGCATAGCCAACTCAGTATCACTCACATTGAGGCACGCATCTCCTTGCCTGTCCTCTCATGACTGTGGGGATGCTGCAACAGTCATAAGTGTGAAAAATGGTCATAAGTCACTTTTTTCACTGCCATTGTAACTTTGAACTCTACACAAGCAAAGTACCAGCAAAGGAGGGGAAAAAAGTTCCTGAGACAGAAAGTCTAGTCCTGCCAAGAATGTAAAAAAGGGTTAATGGAGAGGCAGTTTCTGTAAGAAACACCAGAATGTTTCCTTCCTGCCTTCTTTTACAGGATTATGCCAGTAATTTCTTCTAACAACCGGTTCTCCAAACTTCTTAGAATGTTAACAACCGGTTCTAGCGAATAGGTGCAAACTGGTAGAATCCCACCCCTGCATGGGGGTTGATTCAATGAACAATGAAACTTTCTTTAAGATACTTGCAATGTCACAATGAATTAATTAAAATCCTTCTTACACTGAAATCTAAATCACATGTTTAAGACAACAGTGCATTTAACAGCTGTATAAAAACAATAATTAAAAAAATATTCAATAGATTTCTATATTCTAAAAATTGTCTTGCAGGGAAACTCAAAGAGTCTGCTTTATGGAACTAAATATAGCCCCGTTACACCTTTGGTAAAAAAAAACAACCAAAATAGCTTTGGGGAAGTGTTATGCGATTTTTTTAGGCTTTTTGCAGCAATAAATTCTTTAATCAAGATCCATTTATCAAAATTCATTATTAGTGATACTTAATGAGCTGTAAAGATCACACTTTTAAAAAATCCTGTAGCCAGGACAATTGAACTTTCATCAGCCATTTAAAACTGATAGGAAGTATCAAAGTTGTCCAATACTAAAAAGTTGACTTCTTTGTTCCATCCATCCTTCATTTCTGACTTGTATCCTTGGATCATTAGAATCTTCTGATTGGAGAGAAATACCCATAAGTTAGACAAGATAATTTACAACCACAGCTGTACTTTTGGGGGGGAGACTGTGTACCAAAACAGGATATTGCTGGAATGAGCAACACTTCAAAGGAAGGTTTAAGACATGAAAAAGATTAAGAGTCCCATGTTTCCACTTGAACCATTCAAGTGGAATTGGCAAGTGGATTGGCAGAAGTTGCCCCCCCCCCAAAGGCACATTCAAAGGTTTTTGATACAAAGACTGTTTCTTGAATAAATAAGGATTTAAAGACTGCAGAATTCACAGTACAGCTAGTGACTATTAGAAGGCAGAATGAAGGGAAATATAAGTAGAAAATATTGGATGGCAAGTATTAGAATTAAAAAAATATAAGACATTATGAATCAACCCCCCCGAAGTTAACACAAGTTGACTGTTCTCAACAGTGAGGCATCAGAATGTGCCAGATGTGTGTATCTTTACCTATTGCCATTCAGTGGTTTTCTGGATTTCTATTGCTCAGATATGCTAATGCTAGCTTTTTGGTCCTTGTCTTGTTTAATTTTTTTCAAAAATACATTCACTTTGTGTGTTGTGGAGTATTTAGTATGTGGGCTTTGTGTCTTGTGCATGTGTGAGTGTGTGTGTGAGAGAGAGAGGGGGGGGAGGGAGAGAGAGAAATTTAGTCTTATCTCTTTTAGAGAATATTGGAAGCATTATTTTTCTTTCCTGAAGTTTAGACTGGTGATTACATTTTTTTCAAAAAATTCAACTGAATAGATAGACTATATTGTCTTAGTAAATATGCTCTTTCATGCGACATTCCAACATTGTATTTTTACAGAAACAAAAAAGAAAAAGTAACTATCAAGATGTAAATTTCATACAAATATTTTTGAATTGTTTATACTAGACAAAATAGTAGCATTTTATTAGAGATAGGAATAGGACATAGTAAAAAAATAGGGTTGACTTTTCTGCTATTCTGAAGCTATGTTTCCTTTATTTAATTATTTTAATGTGAAGATTTTTTTTCCTGAGCCCAGAGATCATGTGAAACATTCTCAAATAATTATTCTTGAGTACATTCAAATAGTATTAGTACTTTATGACTGCCATTCTCATTGCACTCTTGTCAGAAGCTTCTAGGTTGAAAGGATTAACCTTTCATGGGGGGATGCCCAGTTGGGGGTCTCTTTCATGTCCTAGCAGGAACTGAAGTGAATGACAGGAGTTCACTCCATCCCACAGCAGCATTCAAGTCTCGAATACGGGCTTATTGCTTATCAATCCAGCTACTAACCATGTGAGCCACTGTGCTCCTATCACTGCCACTCGACAATAACTATTTTATTATTATGAATATAAAGGCATGTTCTTAAGACATCTATGCTTTAGATGACTGAAAAGCAACTGTGGTCTTCCGTTACTTAGTTTAATGTTCCTAGCTTATGCCCCTGCTACTGAGTTAAACATTCAGTAAGAATAAAGCTACTATTTCATGCCATATACATATTTCAAAGGATTCCAAGTAGTTTTGCATTTTTTTCTGAGCAACATGAGCAGTAATTTTCCAAAGGAAAATAAATGTAATTGATCATATGGTACCCTCTTATTTATTTGGTTTATTTGGTATCATTAACTTTATTTTTTATTTTCTCTGTTGCAGCTCCTTCAGGCTAGAAGGTATCTGAATATTTGATGACACAATAACCAGTTCTCCTATGACAGATTTGACAGTGCAACCTCTTTCAGGCAATACTACATAATAACAACATCGACTCTCCTTAGAGCATGAGGACCCTTGAGCCTGAGCACAACTGATATCTGGTGCCATCTACATTACTACACCGGCCTCATTTAGCAGCTATGAGCTGAGTCCTGACAAAAGCCACAGCCTTAAGCACCATGCACTCTGATTGAAGAAACGGAAGTCAGTTACTTTTGTGACCCATTGCAGAAACAACAATTGCCGAACAGCATTCCTGTGATCCAGCCAAATGTGTTAAATAGATGTAGCAAAATGAAAGTTGGAAGCACTTAAATGGATCAAGCGATGCCAATGCCTATTGTGTGGAAGAGAAGGCTATTATTGTCTCCTGTGCAAATTCAAAGCCATAGAAGAGAGAAGTTGATGCTAAAATGCTTGGAAAAGGTTGGTTCCTGTCCTTTGCTGAAACAATTCAACTGTTACAGCATGCAGCTCAATGCACTTCTAATATTTGCACTGTCGCTTTCATTCAGGGGAATGATGTAAGCCATTATTTGCACAGATGGCCACATGAAATTTTAGCCAACAAGAAGATGTATGTTGAGAGTTTGAGAGCAAAAAATAAATAAATTTGTGTACAAAAATGAAGAAAACATAAAGTCCCTCCATCACTTTGCAGCTGGAATCTTTGAGAAAGCAAATACTTGCTCTTAGAACTGAGATAACAATAATGATAACAAAAAAAGCATCAACAAGCTAACATGGATTTTAGAATCAATCTAATTTTAATACATTTTTGTACCAGTGTAACAACAAAGAAATTAACCAAGATAACTGATATGTTCCTAATGAATACTGACAGAAACTTCCCAATTACTATAAAGGAAGAAAACATGTTTGTATTACATATTTGACATATGACATTTTTATAGCTAAAAATCTGTTCTACATGGAAAATGTATCAGATAAATAGGCATTTTCAGTTTATTTTTCTAAATAAATGTGTTTGTATCATTTGCATTTAATTATTTTTGCTGATTTTCATTACTCAACCACTATTTCCTCTTTCACTAAAAAGGGAAACATAAAGAACCAAAACATAGGTTTTGCCATGCTAAAATCAGAATGATTTGCAGACTGAAAGCTTTAATATAGAATGTTGTTTGTAGAATTATAAAGTATATTTCTATGGTAAATGCATATGGAAAGTAAGAAACTCTGTATTTTAAACTTTACTTTCAATACATAGGTTATTTTTACTATTCCAAGGAAGTATTTAGTTAGCATAGTTTATTGGGGAGTCTTAGATATGATTAATTATGTTTGCTATAGTTTATATTGAAGCTATATGTGCATAACACAAGACATGATCCAGTACCTGATCTCTGCACGGTCAAAGGATCTGAGGGTAATATACAACACAGTGAGTGTTAGTATCCATCTCCAAAAATAATTCCCATATATTAGGCCTCAGCTCCAGGTATTGTATGGCATTTTGGATGGAACTGGAAGATAATGGATATATCGATGGGCATCCACAGAAACTTCCTGTTTTTGTCAGTTACCAAAGCAACAGAGGGCTGCAAACTCCATTCCTTCGGGGCATGTATGTGATGTCAAGGGAAATATAAAAAGGATCACTTCAGCTTTGAAAGTTTTGGAGTCATATAAATTGTTCCTTTTCCGATATAAGCTGTTCGGTCCCCACTGTTTCTCCTTCCCAAGACTATCCCATTCAATTCCTTAGCCGTAATCCAAAAATGGATTGATACAGGACCAGTAGGTAGAATTATACCTACACTTTCTGCTTATAAATGAAGGGCTGGATTTGGTCTCCAATTTGCATTTATTTTCAAGAAGACAATAGAATCATTGCATTGCATTGAATGTATTTTTCATTTTTTAAAAAAATCCAAATCTTGAAAGTCTTACAGTAAATTTCAGGCAGCTTTACAATTGCATTTTTCTTCATTGGAAGAGAAACAGGTGAAAGTCAAGTTAATCTATCAAGACAGCCATTTCATTTGACACAGAACATTCTAGTATCAATTATCAATTAAATTTTCTTAAAAGTTAAATTGGAATGCAAACAAAATTGATTCTGTTACTTCCGATCATATAGTTTAAGCCTTGAATATTTATTTTCATACAATATTATTAAAACACACACAAAACAAAAGCACGCTATCCGAGAATCCCTAAATTCTAACAAAAGTCCACTTACTGCAAAAATAGAATGTAAGAATCTGTATGGCAATGCAATTCGATGTTGTATATCTGGTTTTAGTTTTAGAAAATTAATTAACTTTCAAGTAGTCTGATTCTTAAACATAACACATGATACCATGCAATTCTTACCTAGCAGGAATTTATTTCCATGCTGTAACTTACAGTTCTTACTACATGTCATTGTTGAATGAGTTACAATTTGGGGAATGAGAGAATGAGAAATTGGGTAAGATTGTTGAATACAATTTGCAAACTGGAAGAGTTGCTGTACTCATTCAGTGCAGTATTTTGTTATTAGTTCATAAATTCCTTTGATGCCAGAATTGTTTTGAATAAAGTATATATTTTCCTTTTTCCAGAGTTCTCTATTTTGTGTATAATTTTCCACATACAAATGCAGAGTGACACACATAGAATAAATGACATTTAAAATACCTTTGGATACCAAGCATTTTTAAATCAACAGTGGAATGTACTAGGCATACAATTTAAGAAAATAGAAACAGGCTTTATTGAATGACACCATCTGGTTGAGTCTGACCTCTGATGACCATGTAGGTAATTTACAGCAGTTCCAGGGACATTCCAGGTTCTCGATGCTGTCCACCTTACATTTTGTGCTGTTTCTTCTCCCTTCATCTTGTGAAATTCTAGTCTGTCATCTGTTTGAATCACATGCCCAAAGTATACATTTCTGCTTGTTGAAAAAAACACAGGCAGTTTTTAATCTTTTTATTTTTTTTGTATGAAGGGTTTCCATTTGTGGAACTGACTAATTTTTATACACCCAAATATATTCATCCATGAATACAGCTTCACAAAAAATACCACAAACCATTTGTTATTTTCCATTATCTCAGAATTCTAATGAAGTTGCTAATTGAATCCAACTCCATCCAAAACAAGACAGTTACCAACACCCTTTTAAGATAGTTTTCCTTCCCCTTGTTTAAATGTATTCCAGACTAGCAATGAATCCAGACATCAGTTCACAGTTTCTAAAGCTTAAGTCACACAAGGCTAGTAATGTGTAAGAAACTCCTAATTACTTTAAAGTGATTCCTAGCTTCAGTGTTTTTCTTAGTAATGTGATAATAAATTGCATGAATGGTGTTTTCAAGATAAATAGGTCTTTGATTGGCCAACATGGCATAGGAAATGTGAATCTCTGAATAAATAAATAAAAACTTGAATTCTGCCTGAAAGTTCTCTTGCTCCCTAACTGAATTATAACAGATTGATCAGTTGTTAGATCTAAAGTTGCTTCAGGAATTTCTTCTACATTTTTTGATCACTCATTTAATTCTGATACAAAAGGTACTGATTTTGAGATACCTTTCATAGGAATAGAAAGTTCTTGTTGAATTTTTATGGGTGACAGTGCAGGAATTTTGCACTTGCCTCCATTATGGATTGAGCAGAGATTGTGTTTTATCTGATTGTACAATCATCTCTACAGCAATTTGTAGCAGCCAATTTTCCCATCGCTTAGTAAAAAGTCAAGGGAACAAATCTTGATTTAACATCAAGAAAGGGAGGCAGCTAAAAATGCTACAAACTAATGAAAAGATAAGCTGCAGACCAAAACACATAATGTTCTCCCATTTTCAATGATAAATAAAAACACCACTGAAAGGAATTTAGGAAAACCTTTTTCCTTTACAAAGAATGAAGCTACTTTCACATAGCATTTATTTTTTAAAAGACAGATTTGGGGCCACTGCTAATCACCAGCAATTTCAATGGTCAGATTGTCTTTAAAATGTGAATCTTATTTTTTCTTTATTTTTGTTTGCTTGTTTTATGAGTGCTAGTAATTATGTTAGAACAAACAACATGTCTATTTCTTTTGCCAAGATGATCACTGAAGCACAAAAATATGTTCTTGATTGACGTTTGCTGACTTTCCATCTGATAAGCACTCTCAAGGACTACTGTTATTAGTAATATTATTACTAATATTAAAAGTAAAATTAAAACAAATTTGTAATAAAAGCTACCAAAAATGCCTTTCTAAAAAGCATTGGAGAAAACAGTCATAGCGCCATTTCCAAAATAGCTTATTGCATAAACTAATATTAATTTCATCAAAACAATTGATTGTAGGCCATCACATCATTAACTCAATTGAACACCTAGATTTAGTTACTTAGTAAATTGACAGGCTGCCCAACTCATATATATATATGACCCTGGGTAACTCATAGTTAGAAGAATAAAAAAAAACAATAAAAACAGATTTTTTTTAAAAAAAAACATAAAACCAGCAGCTGAGAAGACTCAAACAAGCCCTGAGTTCATCCACAGTATCAAGGACTCAGACTAGATGGCAAAGTTAGTGCCTTGCAAGAAGCCTAGAGGAAGGGTGCGGATCTAATTTCTGAGGGTATGTTGTTCCAGAGGGTGGGCACCAGGACAGAAAAACCTCTCCTCCAGTGTTCCAATAGATGGCGCTCCTTTGCGGATGGGACCCAGAGCATGTTATTCTTGTCAGATCTAATGGATGCAGCTGATTTGCTGATTTAAAGCCTTTTAAGGTACTTCATAGATTAGGGCTGGGATACTTATAGAATTATAATTTATGAGGCAGAGATGTCATACATGCTGAACAACATGCACTCAAAACTGCCTGCATTGCTACATTTTGCACCATCTGAAGCTTCTAATGCACTTCCAGGGCAGCCCCATGTACAGTGTATTGCAGTAATAAATTTCTCCATGATAGCCTGTCCCTCATTTAGTTTTTCAGGTCTTCCAAATCATATTCTTCATCGTTATAACTAAAAGCAGAACCATTTCATGCACATTCATATTGATAAATACTGTATTCACTCTAACTAGCTATTTGTTCCAGTTCCAGAAAGTTCTTGAGATGTTACTCAATAGTGCAAGTTGCAACAATAGTAATCATTTAAAGCTACCTACTGTTCATCCTCGACTTGTTTTAGTTAAGGATCAAATGTGTACTGTAGTATTGTTTCCTCAAAACAACTAAATGAGCTTCTATGTTCAGCAACTTTTCTGCCAGCAGTGGAGTTTCTAAAGATAAGTTCCACTCTGAATATTCTCCAGTTGGAAAAGTGCAAAGCAATTTTCACTGATTCCCTTTGGAGCCATTAACACAATCTCCTCCAGTGTTCTGAAAATTACCCAAAACGTCAGAACAGATGGGGAGGCAGATGACATAAAAATTTGCAGGTAGAGGAAAGAATCAACAAAGATTGCTGTCTTCTTCATTCCAGCCTGGAAAAAAAAAGAGCAGTTAGTCTGCAGGTGGCTTATGAATTCAGCTCGTAGTCTTCAGGCACAGATATATATTCTTTACTGAAAAACTATACTCAATTGATATTCTTTATCTACCACTGAGGAAAGCACATTTCTGAAGGCAGGTTAGTAAAAACAGGACCAACTACAGTGGTTCACATTATGAAATTATATGTCAGTTCATGTTTCAGCAGACTGTTCTGATCCAGGCTGCACAGAATCACGAAGCAGACTTCTCATCCCCCCCCAAAAAAATTCTTTTTATTTGGTTAATGTAACTTTCTGGCATTCACACCCAGAAAAATCCCAGCAATAATCCTTCCAAAGTTTAAGTGCAAAAACAGATCTTATCAGTCCTTAGATAGTTGCCAGGCCAAAAACTTCCAGTCACAATGCTGTAAAAGGAAATACCTGGCAAGGAGCCTCTTTGAGGCAGAACTCAGATAAGCAAATGTTCACAATAATAAGTGAACTAATTATCTCCTGCAAACATCCCTTTTGCTCCTATTTATTCCTTATAGGAGGGGCCATTCAGCATCTACTAAATACCAATTTATTAAAACATAAGAAAGCAAAATCCCTTCAAGATGTTAAAATCTCTTGGAATGGACATGACAAATTTCCTCCCTCAACAACTATCCAGTTAAGGAAATAAGGATTCTTTCTAACACAAAGAAATAAGAAAATAAGGGAGGTGAAAGGTGGTATTTCCTCTCTGCTGGCCTTCACACATCTCCCAAAACAAACACCCTAACCAAAATGTCCACACTCCTTTCAAACACCAGTACAACTTTACCATAACTATTACTGCCTTTAGCCCTTTTGCCCATGGACACCTTTGAGAGTTGTATCACATACTACACTGTCAAACCATCGTCCACTACAGTCATCCACTGTGCTCATTTGTGACTCAAAATTTCCAAAACGTTCTTCTACAAACCTTCAATATGATAGCCACTGCTTGCCACCAATAGTAATCATATATATTAACTTTTAATGCGAGTTTATTAGTAGCTTTAATCAATTGCATCATAAAAATAAACAATCAAAGCACAAGGTAGAAATGTCACCAGGTTACAAATACTACCAGATATGTGTTACCTCATCCATTAGGAAATGCTACTTGCAAATTCTAAAGTCAACCAATAGCATAAGCCTCCACTTGATTGCACTGATCTCTGTTAACCCTCAGGCTTGACTCTCTTGAAAACTTTTATTTTAAAGCAAACCTCTTTCTGACTTTTTAAAATAAAGCTGAATTAGTGTTTTATTCTCCTGGAGTTTTTAAAAACCACTACATTAAATATGGAAAAAGGGGTTTTAAGCTATGAAGAGCTTTTTAAAAATATTTTCTGAAGGTTAAAGCCATATAGTTTTTCAAAGTTAATTGAAAATTTACACTGAAAACACACAGACATACATACACACAAACTTTCAGCAACCAATTTTAAAAATAAAGATAGTTAGCATACCCTATTTGCTTTTCCAAAGGCAAATAAACTTGTATGTGCAAATTGTAGTTACAGACACATCCTCACTATCATAATAGAGATGTGCAAAATATGTCCGGCAAGCAAGGCTACCATAGAGTAGCTACTCTATGGATTGTGCAGCGAGTATTTTGCGAGAATAATGGTTTGATATTTAGTAAAAGGGGAATTGGTTAAATACCCTGGTAAACCCAGAAAGTCATTCTGACTTTTGAAAATGCTATGTGCTTTCGGAAAACAGCCTACATTTTGAAGATGACATCCCCCCAAAAACCTAAAATTCTACCCACTTTGCTAGAAGTTTCCAGCAGCTGGAGCAACTCAAGCTTCTTTGGGACCTGCCAAGGTACAGCCTCTATGGAAGAATTGAATGCTGCTGAAAAAATGCAACAAAACAATGAAAAATTGCTGAGGCCAATCTGATTTGCTTGACATAAGTGGTGTTAAAATACTGATGGAACTAATGAAAAACAGAGAAAACAAAAGCAGTATCATATAATTTTTAACAGACAGACTCTGAAATGGTGAACAGCCGTTCCCTCTAGGTCTCTGCAAAAACCCCTGGTGGGTATCTAATTGATTTTTATTTCTAGTTGACATCACTCTAAAGGATATGATTTATATTTTGCAGTCTCCAAATTAACATAGGCTAGAAAGCAAGCATTTTGAAGATAAACATTTTTATATCTCAGTGATAACTATTATAATGTACATAAATTGATAATATTTATCAACAATAAGATGAATGTTTTTACACTGTTTTCTTTGGAAAATTTTGAAATATCTATCAGGCCAATCTGCCACTACTGATCTAGATTGGGCACTACTGCTGTATTTTTAGGAAAATGTAGGCTTGTGGGCTTATGTCTTGACCTGTTTCTTGGACAGATGTGTTTTGGCTTCTTGAAACAGAGAATTCACAGTCCTATAATTCTCTACAAGATTAGTCATGTAATTAAATGCACTTTAGAATATGTTTACACCCAAGATCTTGAAGGATTATAGGGAAATCCCAAAGGGGTTTTTCAAGAGGCAACTGGACTTTGTTATTCTTTGAAAACATTTTGCTTCTTATCCTAGAAGCTTCTTTAGCTAAACATCTTCAAAGAAAAACCAGAAAGTCCAGGTTTCTCTTGAAAAACCACCTTTGGAACAACCAAGACCCAGATGACGGAGAATTTCCATAAACAGATTATAGGGAAATTATCACACTCTGACTTCAAAAATGTATATTTATTTTTTTGTAAATATATAGAGTTTAAGGGGTATTTATTTATTTACTAGAATATATCAAACAAAAATGAGAACAAGAATAAAAGAATAAAAAAATACAATGGCAGGAACGATAGGCACGTTAGTGCACTTATGCATGCCCCCTCTACTAACCACAAAGTATTTCCTTGCCATTGGATGAATACCTTCTCATCCCACTCGTTATCATCATCTTCAGAAGAAGTATTGGGTTCCACCACTTTATAGTATGCACCCATTTCTAGTCAGTTGTATTCTATGAGTTAGCTCCAAAAATGCAAGCAGGCCAGTCTTGTTTAATTTAGCCTTATAGACCACTGTGAAAATAGTTTGGCTTGTCTGATAGAATGGAATCCCATATTCTTCAGATTTATGAGCTGGGCATCTCTACCCCATGTGGGTTTTTATTGTTTACTTTGATGGTGTCGCTGATTAAATCTACTGATAATTTCCTGTTAAAAATTAACATAAACTATAACTATTGCTTACAGACAAAACAGATTTTGCTTCATAATTGCAGGCATCTGGAGAAGCTGATTTCCTAAATCTAAATAGTAGCATAGCAGGAAAACTGGTGAAAAATTGACAAGACAGTAGACTTGCAAAGGCCAGGACTCTTTTAAAAATAACTGCCAAACATTAGAACTATTTTTAAATGATTCCAGTTTTGTCATCCCACACTATTATCACCATCTATAAAGCTCTTTTTAAACAGCTTTAAAGTTGTTTAAAGCTAAACAACCTGATGTCTTTAGATATTAGAAAATTGTTCTCTTAAGGTATTACCAGGCTCTCTGTCCATCTAACTTTTTTTTTTTTCAGAAACCTACAAAAAAGAAAGAAAGCTTTTATCATAAAATAGAAATAACAAGCAGGTTGCTGCAGCCTCCTACAATATTTGGAATGCATGAGGAACAAAACTGTCCAAGATTTTCTCTGCCTCATTTTTTGACGAAAGAAAATCATGATAGGTATGATGATACAGGGCATAGCGCAAATGCAACACAGTCAAACAAGCAATAAGAGTCCCTTTATTATCTCCAACTTTGCCCCCAATGTCCAGGTTACCTTCAGCTGGAGAAAAGCTCTCCCAGGAAAAGCCTTTAACTGGAGAAAATTCAGTCCAAACAAGGTACATACAAACTGTAACTAAAAATCCAAACAAACCAATCAAACCAAGCTGCAGTAATTGACAGGGCAGGAGAAGGAATTTTAGACTTGAAAGCACAGCAAAACTCACACAGTTGGGAAGACGCCAGGAACACAGATAAGCCATGACCATACCAGATAAATTCATGATTTGCTCCCAACAGCTGCCCTTTTTAAACACTGTGTTCCCAGCTGCAACAAATGAAGGGAGTCTGGGCCCTTTCCGCCCCCATAAGCCACAAAACTCACCATGCTCTCTTCTCCCTTCTTCCCTGTGTGCCCTTGGATGAAGAGGGGATGGGCCTGGGTCTTCCTCTGAATTCCCTCTCCCTTGCTCTACCTCTTCCTTCTCAGCTGGACTTCGCCTTCCCCAGTTTCTTCCACAACCAATGGAGCCACACTCCCACTTACTGTCAGCTGTTCAGTCTTCCCCTCCGAATCAGATTCTGGCAGGGGCATGACAGTAGGGTAATTTTGAGTTTATTTCTCACTTTCCTTGTTTTTCAAGATCGTGCCGACTTTTATGAACCCATATCCCGCCACCTTAATAGTTTGATGATTCCTTTCGTATTTCCAGAGTCATCTCTAAATCCTTTTAGAAACACATACACAAACAAAAAACATGAAATATATCCACCTGGGAAGGAATGAGGGAGAAAGGGAATAAGCCAGGAACCTTAAGACTAGAGGAGGAGAAGGGCAGCAAAATCATAATTTTACCTTCTAATGAATGTTCATGCTCATCATGTCAGGCCTCACCACGGCAGCCTTTTTGTTGAAAGCAATTTTGTTGGCAGCCTTTTTGCTGAAAGCAACAAATTCCAAGGTTCTCTAACCCTAATTGGCTGCATAGTTCTTTTGTTAGGAGAATACAAATCAAATATATTGTGGAAAGTTCTCCCTTAGCAATGTCTTCCTGGAAGAATTGGTAAAGAAGACTGATTCAGGTTCAGCATTTTGCAAATTGATTTGTAATCTCAATGGAGCTTTTGTCTTGGACTACTTGGTGGTATTTTTTCCTCCATTCTGGCATTCTTATATAAATATTAGACTACAATGTCTATTTCCTTCAGTTGCCCATAGCTTGGGGAGAGGGGCATTATATATTAAATTCTAAATTCTGAGTCAAAACTGAGTCAATAAATCATCCATTCAAACTGAATGCCTTCAAGTTAGTTGGAAAATTTAATGAACACACACATCCTTTTTTTCAACCAAATAAAATATTGCAATTAAATTGAAAAAAATAGATGGGATCTTACCATTCATAAACTCTGATAAACCACACTATTACCTGTTTCCTGAAGAAGGAGAAACTTCCCAATGTTAGGACAATAATGGGAGTATACTGTAGTAATCTATTCTTCAGACCAAAATAAATATCTTCAGATCTTAAGGTAGATAATAAAAGATATAAGAACATTTTGACTTATCTATTGGAAAATGTTGATAAATTTGTATTCTCACATGAATTTAATTTTGTTTTGTTCATATGATTGACAGTTATCATTTATGAAAGTGTTATTGACTTCTACAGTGCTTTCTTACTCACTGATGTTTTATCATGTTTTATCATCTTCCATGCTTTATCCCAAACATCTCTAGGTAGGCTTCAAATGACCAATGTCTCAGATTCTGTAGTCAGTTGGAACATGATTATTCTTGAACAATAGGAAGCAGTGAGTTATGATTAGGGGTGGGATTCAAAATTTTTAACAACCGGTTCTGTGGGCATGGCTTAGTTGGTGGGCACGGCTTGGTAAGTCATGTGACTGTCTGGGTGTGGCTAACTCGACATCACTCACATCAAGGGGCACTTCTCCTCACCTGATCTTATGACCGTGAGATGCTGCAATGGTTATAGGTATGAAAAACAGTCATAAACCACTTTTTTCAGTGCCATTGTCTAAATGAACTGTAGTAAGTCAAGGATTACCTGTACAAAAATACAAACAGCTTCTTTGCTTGCAAAAAGCTGCTCTAAATACCAATCATTAGATTAAAAATACCTGAAAGCCAGAATTACAAATCAGGCAGGGTGCTAGAGCATCTTGAGGAATTAAAATAGTTAAAATGCAATGATAACTATCAGCAGCCAACTCTTGGTCATAAAATGAAACCCTTTTTCAGAGAGATAATTTAAGCTCTCCAGAAAGAGCACACCCAGGAGAAGCAATCCTTAGATCCATTTGCACCACTTAAAGACACCAGCTGGTCTCACTCGCCTCATAAGATATCCTAAGGAAATCATCCAGATTTAAGGAAAGATCACATGCTCCCCACAAAGGCAGTAAAAAAAAAAACAGTGCCAAGCTTGCATCCTGCCTCTTGAAAGTACACCCCAACAGGACAGTGCCAGATATCACTAAAGCAGTGAAGGAAGACTCCCTGCTCCCCAGATAGAAAAAGAAACTACGAGTCAGGAAACAATTCAAACACAATACAAATAATTAAATCACAACAGTAGCTGTTGCTTGTTAAATCAATTACCAGAACAAAGAGACACAGCAACTAGCCAGATTTCTCAAGCCAGTTTATTTTCAGGAACAGAGATTAACCTTTTTCCTTCCAAACAAAGCTGAATAGGGAAAATTATCCCATCAATAAACACAGGATTAAATGTCACCAAGCACAGCATTAAACTTCACCAAAAGCCAGTTTTAGACCAAAACTCAGAAAGGAACTAACATTTGAATGTCAATCTTTCTAGCTAGCCAAGAAGCCTTGCTGAATGTCACTCACCTTGGTTCCTTGTCATTAAAAGCTTAATCATTTAAAATGGAAAAAAACAAAAGGAGATTTCTTCTAACAACCAGTTCTCTGAACTGTTTAGAAAGTTAACAACTGGTTCTAGTGAATAGGTGCGAACTGGTAGAATCCTGGTTGCTTATGTATTCCTGCTGCAGCAAGTAAAATCTCTGCTTAACTGAGATTAAATTAGCCTATTCTAATTATTACCTGCTTTTAAGGCTATTTTTCTGTCATAACTTAGTCTTCAAATTTTTATTTATTTTTAAACCCTTTATATTTTTGAAATTTTTGCAGTGTGATTACTAATCCACTTTTAGTTATATTTCAGCTATGGTTTAGCTGAATTTCTAAAAAAAAAACCCGAGGTGGGCCTCAGCTATAGGAGGGCCTTGCAGCTGTTTCTTTGTTGTTGTTGTTCTACACATCTTACTCCTTCAGCTGGAAATCTAGCAATGCCTAGCTTTGATGTGATTTCTCTTATCTAATTTATTCTATTTTTATCCACTATTTTTTATTATTTTATCATTTTTATTTACTCATGTTCCTTGCTCTATCGGGAGGGCAGGATCCTTGGTATACTTGTGAGGAGCTCTGCCACTGTTTGCATTAGGACTCGTTTCTTCTTTTCCTCTGGATTAAGGACGTGTTTCAGTGACTAGACTCTATGCTATGTTATACAGTTCTCCTTTATTGTGCTACTTAATATAATGAAGACAAGGAAAAGGAGCAGATCTCTCACTGACCCAGTTCCTCAACCTTCTCTGAAGCAATCCAAGATTGAGGACTTTGTTTTAGCTCGGCCTCTTGGTTTGAAAGCTCCTGCTCCCTTTTGTCTGGCCGCTGCCAGTTGTCTCGATCTTCCGACGGTTGAGGGCATCCCCCCCACCCAAGTTGAGAACAAAGGCTTACCTAAACTACACCCCCAACCAATCCTTAAATGAGCCCACCCTTACAGAACTTTTAGCTCAGCAATATTTCTTGGTGGCAGAAACTACAGCAAGGATTCAGCTCCAGCTTGATAAAATAATAAGTACTTTAACTACTTAGTTTCCTGGACTACCAATGGGTGCCCTGGGCTGACTGCTCGACAGCCTGATGCGGCAGCAGGGTTCTCCCTGCCAAGCCTCAACAAAAGCACTGGCCAACGTAATCCTATCAATAGTTTGAACTTTACATCTTTTGACACAAACAGTCACCTGGTCTTACAGTCAAAACAGGTGGCCCTCATCATTAATCCCATTAACGGCAACTTACCTCACTGGGGTTCAACACAGCTGGTGAGGGGCCATATATTACAGTTATTGGGGCTAAAAGCTGACGATTTGAAGAAGGTTGAATTTTTACTGTCTTCTGAACACTGCACTAGAGTGTTACTCAGTTTTGACAATTCTAACACTCAAAACTATTTTTCAGAAGAGGATCCTTGTTAAGATCCTTCGGCATTCTGCCAAGAAGAGTCTTCAAAGATATGTCGTTTAAGCCACTCTTGAGTAATTGACAATTTGTGAGTGGCAGGAGATTTATTGCCCCCAAAAGATCCTCAGCAGCACATATTAATGTGCCAAACTTGAATGCCATATCGGATACTATATTACATACTAATTATACACCTATTTCGCAAAACCTCCAGTTGGCGTCCTCTCAGATAGTAGCCTGACTGTTCTTCCTACAACCGGTCAAATCAACCCCCCGCAGTGAGTTTCTTACCAGGAAACTTTGCTTGACTTGATCAGCTGGGAAGAAATAGCTCCAAAGGAAGTGACACCAGCCCAGGGCACCCATGGTTCCTTAGTAAGTAAGCCCTTGGTCAGTGCCCCTGGGATTCCATCTATTTATGAGACTGACTTATGTCAAGACACTTTCTGGAACCAGGAGGAGACACAGCTCTTCGACTCCTTTTGTGCACTTCCACAACCAGAAAGGGCCCAAATCATAAAGCATCTGGATGCAGTTAAATCTAAGCTCTGGAGTCTTTCACTACCTGATAAGGATTCCCTTGGACTCCAGAGAGTATCTACTAATTTACCAATGGAAGCTCCCTTGGCACTCTCTCCAAAATATCTAATTTATAAATTTGAAGATCCAGGGCTACTTCAAACTCCGTCTGTTGATTCTGCTGAATACTTGCCAGCTAAGCAACCAATTAATGCCACAAGTACGAACTGGAGTGCACTTAGAGTCCTACAGCCCCATGAACAAGGCTCACCTCCCCCCCTCCTTCCCTGCCATTGCCTCCTAAGAGGATGACCCTGCCACTTAACAACGGGTGACCCTGCCACTTAACAACGGGTATATCTTTTCAGATCCAAAGGGCGCTCTGGGGAAAACTAATCACACAGAATTCCTATTAAATCTGGCAAAAAAAAAAAAAAACCTCGCACACTTATGTGCCTTTCGTAGAACATAGCAGGTTAGGGGAGAAGGTGTGGTACCACAGAATTCACCAACTATATTCACTCATTTGATGTGGTACTGCTTCAGGAGACCTGAGCATCCCTTACAGGGTTTACGGTCATTTCCTTGGCCGCCACCAGACAATTTATGACAGGAAGGCCTAAGGGTGGTCTAGCTTGCTTGGTCTCTACTGCTTTGAAAGTGGAGACAGTGGAGCTGCCCTCCTGTGGCTCTTTAGCTATGGCGCTCCTAATTAAGAAAGGATGCAGCAAACTGTTAGTATTCAATGTTTATCTTCCCCCGAAGATGAGGCAAGCTGATACTAAGGCTCAATGGGACGTGCTGGAGAATTACATTACTTGTATGGAAACTAAATTCTTAGCACTGTACATCCTTATAGGGGGCAACTTTAATACCCGACTGGGAATCCAAGTTCCCCCATCAATTGAGGCACTCTACTCCCAAGAAACGCTCCAGGCCATAGGACACCTGATTTCAGCCAGACATTCTAAGGATGAATTAACAAATTTTGCTGGCATTCAGTTAGCCCTTTTAGCAGCCCAACACAATAAGATAATTCTTAATGGGAGTACCCTAGGTGATCTAGCTGGTGATTTTACTTTTAGTTCCTCACATGGAAGTAGTTATTGATTTTGTGCTGGTATCCCAGCTTCTTAGAAAGGCAGTCCATGCTTTTGATGTGGACTGCCTTACAGAGAGTGGCCACTACCCCCTGGTTACAATCATTGGGCTTTCCTCAAATATACATCTCCCTAGGGGTCCCCAGATATTAGATCCCTATGTGGCCTCGTATACAAGGAGGATCAAATGGTTTTCTAATACTGAAAGAAAGTTCCACTCCTTTTTATCATCTCCAGAGTGTCTCAGCCTATACAATCAGGCCCTAACAAGTAGTGGCCCAGGGACAATCTCGGCCTTTGAATCACTAATTAATAGTGTTCAAAGGGAGCTTGGAGCCGTCCATAGGCCGAGTAGTCCATATCTTTCAAGAAGTAATTCTTGGTTTGACAAAGAGTGTCTGATGCTCAGGAACCAGATTAATCAGGTTTATCTGATCTATCATAATTGAGGGGATAAATGCCCACCAGAGGACTACTATCGCTTGAAGCGGGAGTATAAAGGACTAATTGCTAAGAAAAAGAAAGCTAAAGAGAGAGAGAAGTGGGACCTACTTCTCCTCTCCATCCAGCAGAAGAACACTTGATTATTTTGACAAATTGTTGCCAGCTCCTTGCTAGGTCATCAAGAACTCCCTCTCTGCTGTATTTCCAACAGAGATCGGGAAAACCATTTCTTGGCAATTTTCCAGGCGTCAACAAGTTTGACTGTGCTTGGGCCACAGCTGCCTCCTGTAGTTCCTGACTGGCAACCCGTGACTCATGCTGAGATTACTGAGCTCATCTCCGAACTCAAGTCAGGCAAGTCCCTGGCCCTAATGCAAAAACCCCTGATCTTCTAAAATCCAAACCCGAGTGGTGGATTCCTCTCTTAGCAAGACTCTTCATGCATATCAATACCTCTGGCAGGATCCCTACCTCCTGGAGTTTAGCAATTATTGTTCCAGTTTTTAAATGAGGAAATAGGAACAATCCAGCCAACTATCACCCCATAAGTCTGCTCTCCATTATTGGAAAACTGTATGCTAAATATCTCCAATGTAGATTCCTCACCTGGGTTGAGGAATCCAATATGATTGGTGCTGAACAGATTGGGTTTAAAATGGACTGTGCCACACTGGACCACTGCTTTGTCTTAGCGCATCTGGTCGATAAATATACTACCATACCTGGTGGCAAACTTTTTACTGTTTTTATCGACCTAAAGTCAGCATTTGACTTAGTCCCTAGGGGACTGTTGTGGTCAAAACTGCTCAAAAGTTCTATCGATAGACGTCTTCTGTTCCTAATTAGATCCTTGTATAACCAGACCTCTAGTCGGGTCAGGTGTGGTCTGCAGGGAGAACTTTCAAATCCTACCCCTATTAAGAACGGAGTAAGGCAGGGTTGTGTTCTGGCTCCTCTTTTGTTTAATTTATTCTGACTTGGCCTTTCACATTGGACATATTGAGTCCCACACCCCAAAGTTGTCAACTACGAAGATCCCGCTTCTCCTTTATGCTGACGATGCAGCCTTCCTTTCATTGTCAAGGCGAGGTCTGAAAAAATTACTTTCTGCATTCAGGTCCTACTGTGCTGAGAACCACTTGTCTATTAATTATGACAAATCCAAAGTATTGGTGTTCTCTAGAGCCTGGAAATTGTATAACTGGGCTATCAATGGTAATACTGTTAAGCAGGTTTTCCATTTTAAGTATTTAGGTATTCAATTTCAGAACACCGGTGCTTGGACTAGACATCAAACCCAGATGCTGAACTCGGCCTCCTGTAGTCACCAGCAGATTTTAAGATTTGTTTATACCCAAGGAGGCCAGTTTATTCCTTCTGCGCTGCGTATTTACAAAGCCAAAACTTTGGCTCAAACTCTTTATTGAATTCCCATATGGATACGGGGCTTCAAGGATTGTATTGAAAGAACCCAGGCTATCTTTTTTAGGAAGCTTTTGGGTCTTCCTCCTTGTGTTGGTTTTGCTCTGATGTACCTGGAACTGGGCACTTGATCAGTCGAATGTATGATGTGGATTAACACCTTTAAATGGTGGTTTTGGGTGCTCTTTCTGGCAGTTCCTGGTAGCTACCTCTCCCTGGCATTTGCTGACTCTCATATTTCTCATTGGGAGAGGGAGCTGATGAAGAAATTACACCTGCCAGGTTTTACGGGGGATGCCCTGGGAGATTATGGCCTTAAGGACACCCAGTTTAGGGTAGTCCAATGGCTTGTGGACATTGACTTGTAATATCTATGAGCCAGAGCTAACAAAAATTGCTCCCCTCTGATCTTCAGCCAATTTAATAATTATGGACTGAGTATGGCTTCCTATTTTTACACTCTAACCATTCCCAAGTATAGAAGAGCTTTTTCCCTAGCTCACTTTAATGTTCTGCCCTCAGCACTACTGGATGGGCAATTTAAGAGACTCCCAATTAACGAGCGGCTATGCCCCTGTGACAGAGCTGAGGTTGAAACTGTGGAGCATGTCCTTTTATATTGCCCTATGTATAACGCAGGCAGATCTAAGTTACTGTCTCTTCTTGAAACAGACCCTCCTAGACCCAATGTTAATGATTTGTTCTTATATTGTCTCGGGGATGACTCCTCATATATCACTTCTTTGGTTTCCATTTTTTTTTAAGAGCTGTAGCCATCAGAGGAGAATGCTGTAATTCCCCTTAGTCAAGTTTTTGTGACCAATTGCTCATGATTAATTTTCGCATGTTCTTCTTTTGTTGTACTTGTGTTTTGGTCTGTGACCGCAAATAAAGTATTATTATAACTTGCACTGCAAGTATTCCTGCTGCAAAAGACGAGAGGAAATAATCGAACTGATATAGACAAGAGGACTCTAATGAAGCAGCATGTAGCAATCTGAAATGGTAACTGCTTTCAGTGTCACAAAGCATATATGGTAGGAATGCTGCCCAGAGATCCTTAAAAGAACAAGATTTCATTTAGATCATGCCCCACATACTTTAGCCAACAGAGTATCTTTTAGTGTGATATTAGATGTGCATAATAACTGCCTCTGACAGACTCATCTCAAATTGGCTGTTTGGAATAAAGCCCAATGGAAATTATGTTGACATTGTATTAAGCTTTCTAGTGAAAGTGAACTGAAATGATAGGATTTGAACAATAGAAATTCATAAGTGAGATAAAAGAGAGGGTCAACAGCATATTCTCTACATAACAGGTTTTTGATCAAAATAATGAAATCCTAGAAGTGCATTATCTGTTTAAAATGATGATTTTATCATTAAATTATCAACTGAAATTCTATAGCTTTGGACATGAATAAAAATAGCTTTAATGAAATAGCACATAGACAAACACACACACACACACACACACACACACACACACACCACACATTTTATGCTAAATTATTATAAGGTAGCTGATGACCTAAAGAACAAATATTCCCTTCACTGAAAGAGAAGAAAAATGCCACCGTTGTTTGAAACATACCTGAATGATTTTTAAATATGCAGTGACACCTTGATTTAATAGCCTGTCTCAAACCCCACATACAATGGATCAGTTTTTCATGCTGATGTATGTTATTTGTGTGGCAAAACCATGAAGCAAATTAATGATTAATAATTATGGAGCTACGTTATTTTTGAAAATACATCATTTCTGTCGACTTATATCCATTCATGGTTAGATGCACCTGAATTGCTTTGGTCTCTTGAATCAATAATGTGTACTTTTTAATTAATCCAACAGTATAATACAACCTTTACCTGGAATTGTAAGATTGGGTCTTGAGAGACGTTGCTGAAAGAAGAAAATTCTTATGAGACAGTTCCTGGAAAGATGGGCCAGGGTGCTGTAGAAGGAGCCCTAAGGAGATTTCTGGCACTTCACAGCAGTCCTGATCTTTTATTTTTATATGATTTCTTTGAAAAAAAATGGTTTTTATTTCCTTTTATTTATTTACTGATAAAAGATTTTAAATTGTCTTTGGAGCTTCCACAGTTTATTTAGGCATGGTAATAAACTTAGTAAAATTTTAATAGCTGTATCACATTGCCTCCGGCATGACAGTTTAGGTGCAGAATATGCAGCTACATCCATCAATGACAGAATCAAAACCTCTTATTAGTATAGGTTCACCACTATAGTTAAACAGCCTGGTTTCTGAGATGAAGCTATAAAATAATCCCTTTATGTACATAGATCCTTATGTGATTCAATGAGCTATAATGTTGAACCTTTTCTTGTGTAAGAGGCTTGGATTAAATCACCACTTTGTTCATGGCTAGTATGGTCCTCTTTAAAACTCTGTGGTATACTTATATAGGATTTTGATCATATATTTTAAGATAACAAAGCTTCTGTGGCTGCAACATTTCTAGTCCCCTTAGAGAAATCCAGTCGATAAAGGAGACTAAATTGCCAGGAAATACAAACTCTTGTTCATGCATGGTCAGGATCGATAATAAAGTTAGTACTATGGTTAAGTTATGATAGTATTTCTGAACCTGAGCAACCACTAGACAGTTCCTAGAATTTCCAGACATCATGGCCTCTCTTTAATTTTTCTCTGCACCAAGAAGTTGCCCAGGCTTGGAAATGTTGTTTTAGCAGAAAGAATTTCAACTGTAGTTACAACTGAAACAAACGCATGTAGAGCTCTGTTCATAACTGCTTGGGGTAGGAGTGAGGTGTGAGAGCAAGATGGCAGCCATTACAGTAGCCCTGCATCTTTTCTATAAGATGACAAAGGGCTCTGGTCATTTTGACTTGTGTGCTCCATCTATATATGTATATTACAAAATAAAATTAGTGATATATGTCATTCACAATAATCATACCTGTATTCTGTGAATGAAATTTTCTACTACACCCTGTTTCGAATTTGGTAGGGAATGCATAATGTAGTTAAATGTAATCCAAACTATATCAAACTTCACACTTTCAGGGAAGAAATAATGAACTGAAAATGGTGCCATTTTAGGTCATGTTTAACCACCCTAACAGAATGAATTGCTGTCAAGTAGACCAGCTCTTCTGAATTCCTTCCTAGACAAGAAGAGGACTTGAGATCATCCACAAGTGCTCCAAACAGTTGCTTGACAGTGGTTTCCATTCAGTTCTGTTTCTAGGATATTGGTTGAGGGGGAATAGAGATTAAAATAATTAAAGGTAAAACAAAGGAGTATTTCCTTTATTTCATAAAAATTGTTATGTTGTTACTTCTAGTAAAGCTTAATGGACTTTTTGTTGATCAGGAATGAATGATGAAGCTATAAAGATTGATTTATAGATAAGAGATGAGATATATGAAGAAAAGATCACCCATTGTGTTTAAAAAAAGATAAATTACTAAAATAGTTTACACTTGAGATGAAAGACAAAGTCTCTCTCTCTCTCTCTCTCTCTCTGTGTGTGTGTGTGTGTGTGTGTGTGTGTGTGTGTGTGTGTATATATATATATATATATATATATATATATATATATATATATATGTTTGTTTTCTTAAGTTTTCGTGGGTACTTCCATGTATGGTATTCAGCTTTGTTCAGGTATTTTCCCACATCATTATAGTTGTGCTTTTAAAGTTGTAGCAACTTTTTTGGCAGAATCTCATCTGCCATCATCAGGCTTCTGTATTGTGTTCGTCTGTGAGTCAGACTTTCACAGCCGTTTCAGTTTCAGGCTAGCCCCAAAAATGGCTGTGAAAGTCTGACTCACAAACACAATACAGAAGCCTGATGATGGCAGATGAGATTCTGCCGAAATGTTGCTACGACTTTAAAAGCTTGTCTGGGAGTCAGACTTCTACAGTTGTTTCCGTTTTAAATTTGAGGCTAGCCTACTGCTGTGCCAGAATGGTTTTTTCTTCATCCTGATTGGTTGGGAGTCTTGGTCTGTGTTTATTGGTCTTGGAGTTTGCTGTGTTCTGCTTGATTGGTGTTTCTAATATCTTCTGTCTGTTTTGTGTGTGTGGGGTTTGGTGGCAACATTGTGTTCCTGTATTGGAGGCTTTTAGTACAGCTTGGCTCCGAGTGAATGGATGGCTATTATTTATTAGGAAGCTCGGTTTCATCTGGGTGCCTGGTTGGGGTGTGTTTGAGCTGGAGGCATCGGGGGGGATCTGTGCCCAGGTGTTTGCCTGGCTAGTGATGTGGAGATTTATATTATATATATATATTCTCTTTATATATATATTCATATGTATGTATGTATGTATGTATGTATGTATGTATATATATATATATATATATATATATATATATATATATATATATATATATATATATATATTCTTTTATATATAGATTTATATATATATATTCTCTTTTTTACTATATTCTTTCTTCTCAATTTTTATTTGATTTTATGTTTTCCACACTTTCTATTTTTAAGTTTGCATTAGTTTGTACATTTTTAATTGTAATTTTTAATAAAATCATTGTAAAAAATTGTCATCCATTTGTGTCATTATATAATTACATAATTTGAATCATTTAAGTACGAACATCATCATACCCTGCCACATTTCAGTGTTACTTCCTTCATTTGCATAATTATGCCATTATGCAAATGAGGCAAATCACCAGAGTGACACACTTTCACATTTAATGAAGATATGATCCTTTCCTTCCCTAGATTAGTCCATTAAAACCAGATTTTACTGTACTGTTCCAAAACTTCCTTTTTTAAATTTATCAACCAATTTTCAATGAAATATTATCAATCTAGTTGTAAGAAAAAGAAGCCAAGAATTCCTCAGCATGACCCAGTGCTGAAAGCATTTTGAACACAGGAGGAGCAGGGTTTCTCCCTCAGCGTTGTTCCATAGCTGATACAAATTGAGATGATACAAATTGCTTCTTTGAGGCAAATCTCATTGCTGATTTGCTTTGACATAGAGAAAAACATTGCCACCCTAGTGATCTCTTTGTCAAAGTCAATCTGTGTTACTTTGCACAGGCCTACTCTATAAACAAATTCCAATAGTCTACACTGCAGCTTTCTGGCACCCATAGCCCTTCCCCATCAAAATTCCTGCTGGTGCCTACAAGAGGCAGCCAAATCAAAGAGAGCAAAAAAAAAAGAATAATTTATTCTCTATTGTAGTGGAATCAATAAGCATGCAGTTGCCCGAAACAGGAGGACATCTTTTCCCTCTGGGCATGTGGCTGCTAATTATTTCTTTCCCAGCATGAGATAGGAAAAAAAAATCACTGGCAATAGTGCGGTAACGAAAACGCCATTGAGGAATCATAGAGATCAGCACGTATTTGTCTGTCTTTGGTTCCTTTTCTCCACTTGCTGCTTCTAGTAAAGATACTCCAAGGCAAGCCATGAAAGAACCTGATTGGCAGCAACTTGTTCTATGAGGTGTAATGAGATCTATTGCAAATGCCACATTTTGCAGACTTACATAAATACACATTCATAACTTTGCCTATAGTGCCTTATTCCAGATTATTTTTTGTGTCTATACTTTTTTCCTATCTAAGAATTCCAACTTCTTTGCAACTATCTTGTGGGCAATGTCCCTGATGGTTGCCATTTTCTATTCAGATTATTCAAAGTTTAATACAAACATCCATTTCCCACAAGACAGAAAGATAAAAATAACTGCACCCGAAGGAGAAAAAATAGATTCTCACCTCTAAAATTAGAACAAACATGTGAACAGGTAATATTCTATTTCAATACATGTTCCACGGACTGCAGACTTATAGGCTCAGAGATAAATGACTCATTTAAAAGTTCAAACAAACTAAAATAAAATCTCAGACCAAAATTGGTTTCAGGAATAGCAGAATCCTTGTTTTCACAGATGATGCAGTGGATTTATCAAAAGTTTCCTATCTTTTGCTGCCTTGGAGGCATATGAAACAGGAATTTCTCTCTTCCTTCTGAAACATCAAAACATTTACAATATAAATTTCCATGCCCCCTGTTACCTAGGATAGGCATCAGTTATAGTTACAACCTATTTATGTGAAAATCATTGGTTCATGTCTTCTTGAGTAAATGCACCTCATAAACTGAGACAATGCTACTATATTTTCCTTGTGTTGAATTGTGGTCTGGTTGATTCACCTGAAAAGAAATCGGGATTTGAATGAACAACTTTTTATTCTCATTTGTTTGTGTGTTGTTACTATCTATGTAATACATAAATTGGGTCCAGTACTCTTATTCAACAGAATTAATTTAGTGCCAGTAGTTTCATATTCATTTTCAAAAAGTACGTATGAATAGCAAGCAGCAATAGTTTACACAAAAATTAAAATCACCCTTACATTGAACAAAACTGCTGGTAAATTAGAACAAAGATATAAATACTATCCAATTATTTGAATTTATGTAATCTATTTTTTTAAAACCACTGTTTATAATTAGAGAGTGAATCATGCCATGAGATTTAATCATAACTACATTGATAATTAATGTATGTAGTGGTTTCCCCAATTCAATACTTTTAAGGTATTTCTGTGTTTACTGAATGCACCAAAATCACCTGCTGAATGGAACAAATGAGTTAACCTCTTTCTATTCTGCAGCATTTACAGTATTTTCCCACATTCACTTACTGTATTTATTTTAATAAATGCTATATATTCCACCCCCCAAAAAACTAAGAAGCTATACCTAGAGCCATTAAATAAGAAGTAATCACAGACTATAGTATATGAATTGAGTTATTAGCATTAAAATAAATTCAAGAGGTTAAAATTTGCTTGCTTTTAATGAAAGTCAACCTGACAAACAAAATTCTGTCATTATACATATTGGAGTAAATGAAGTAAAGTTTTCTTTTCCTGTCTTTTTATGCCATCTGAGTATTCAGAATGGCTAAAAAAAAATAACATATAATATGCTGAACATAAAATCTAAATTATGACCTAAGTCTATTTGCATTAATGAATACTGAAGGACCAGGTGTGGAATCTAAATGCAATTCCCAGGAGAAAATAAGGAGAAAGCCCTACCTCATCCTCTGGATAAACAAGTCTCTGGCAACAGGGCATTTTCCAAAACATTTTTCTTTATACCAGCGGTCCCCAACCTTTATGACTCTGTAGACTGGCACCAGCAGCAACGATGGTGATGGTGGTGGAGTGGATGGTTTTATCTGCATACCACTTGTGCAAATGCAGTTCTGCATGCTCACATGCTCACCTACTGCTTGCATGGCCTGGTTGCCAATGGGCCAAGGCCAGGTACTAGACAGTGGACTGGGGGTTGGGGACTCCTGCCTTATAAAGTAATAAAGTTTGGATAACAGTGTAAATCAATCAATCAATCAATCAATCAATCAAATATTAATAGCAAAATCTATTCAGTACAGGAACTCCTGGCAATATCTATATCTATATATCTGTCTGTCTGTCTGTCTTGTATGTATGTATATGTATGTGTTGTGGCCCCGATTCCTGAGCCTATGCTGTCAGAGGAAGAGGACCTGGAAGATGAGAGGAGGAACTGGCAATGCCTTCCTCCCCAGGACCTTCCTCCCTGGCAATGCCTTCCTCCCTAGGACCTTCCTCCCTGGCAATGCCTTCCTCCCCAGGACCTTCCTCCCTGGTAATGCCTCAGGTTCCATCAGACAACCGAGATGAACAGCCTGAGATGAATCAGGAGGAAGGCATGTCGGAGCAGCCCCTGACAGGGAGTGAAGAGGAGGAGTATTGGCTTGACCCCAAGCAGTGTCATCCCTAGAAACGTGAGCAGCAACGTAGGAGGCATGGGAGGGTCAGAGAGTGAGCTGAGTCATTGAGCCACACCCCACAGGGGATAAAAGTGGGTGTGTTTTCTCCTTAAACTTTGTACGGGACAAAGTTTAACCTTATTTCAGATTTTCTTCGTGAATGATTGTTTTGTGGACTACCTTGTGGTTTTTATGAAGTAAAAGAACTATTTATCTCTGTGACTAAAACTTTATTTTATAATTGCTGCCAGCTCGGACTTGACAGGCAGGACATGGTGGAATGCCAAGAATATTATCAGTTCCAAAGAATTAGCTCTGTGAAGTCCGAGCCAGTTTGCCTGCCTGTGTTTGTGTGTGTGTGTACTCCTTCACCTTTTGGAGGAAAGGGAAGGCGAAACAGAACAGGTATGTATGTATGTATATGTATACACACACACACACATACACACAGACGGGGAGGGGGAAGGAGAGAAGGAGAGAGTGAGAGGGAGGGAGGGAGAGGGAGGAAGAGGGAAAGAGAGAACCCCGCATTGCATTCTAATGCAATCTTTGGCTTTCTGTTTCAGTTCTTCTTTTATTCACTGAGTCTAGGCCTTCCATTTTAATTTCATCTTTTGATTTCTATCAGCGCCTCCACTAATCAGTTTCACCTAGGCTATTTCAACGCTTTTAGGTAATCAAAAGGTCAGTCAGTTTCCTTTCCTTCCTCAGGAATGAGTTTTCTGCACTGACCCATTGCAGTTTTAATCATGTTTTAAACCTCCAATTAAGAAGAATCTCTAAACACCAAGTAACTCTTTTTCTAAATGGAAAACAACAACTTTGTAATTTATAATAAACACAAGATGCCTGGGCAGCTTCATTCCTTCAGACGATAAAACCTATTCTCCATGAAGTTAATGCCTTTTTAATAGTTTGTTAAAATGGCTTTAAAATATAGTTTTAGCGCAAATGCCATCCCCAGAGGCTTATGCTATTGTATACTGGCTAAAAGCAATCAATCAAATTGTCTTCCTAAATCAGCATAGAACAACCTTGCATTCAGCCAAAGACTTTCACAATTTGCCTATTTGATAATTCCAGGAAACTCAGAGAGAAACACTAAGAAGGAAATCTTAACAACTGGCATATTACAGTCTATGGTTGTTATTTCCCTTTCCTCCCCTACCCACAAACAGAAAGTATATGACTTTATTGGCAGGAGTTTTTCTTTAGAGGAAAATTGTGTTCATAGCCCTCCTAAATCTCTTTCTTTTAATTTTAAGGTTCTAAGGAAAATGTGTATGTATTAGGGAAGTTGTCCATTTGCTTTGAAAAGTAGTTTGACTTTTCCAGCAAGAATATTACTACTGAGCGATTATGGCATACTACTGGAATCTACAGTCATTCCCATTGTTAATGCTTTCAAAAAAGGAAAATTTTCCTTTTTAGTATCTCATCCTGAAGCAATAACCTGAGTCACTGAGTCAAATCAAGTGTGTCTGTCTATCTGTCTGTCTGTCTGTCTTTCTGTCTCTATCATCTATCTAACATCTAACACCTATCTATATTATTTTTGTTATACTGTCTATTTAGGCTGATACCAAGGTACACAAATTCAGTTACTTGTAATAAGTTTTCACAATTCATATACAAGTTGCAATCATCCTTCCCATTTTCCAGTCACATATAACTACCTTGATCTTGGACACATTGATTTTCAGGTCTTTATTCACTACGGTTTATCTAACATTTGCTGGAAATTATTATAATTCTCTGCCAAAAATATAGCCTTACTTGCAAGTAGCATATACACATATATCCCTGATAGATACTCTTCCAGTATCATCATAGACATTCCTTATATCTTATCCATGACTACATAAATGATCAAGGATATAATGCACATTCTTGTCTTGCTTTTTGCTCAGTGTTGATCAATTCACTAAGTATTCCTTGTATCTTTAAGACGTGCTGTATTTCTATCATGTACCCCCAATTCCATATGCATGGAAAACTTCTATAAAATAACCTTATTCATTTAATCTCTCTATGCTCTGTCTAATCAACAAACACAAAGTAAAATATCACATTCCTACATTTTTCTATGACCTTTTGAAAAGCAAAAATCTTTAATGTACACCCCCAACTTGCAATAAAATCTCACATTTCTGCATTTCTCCATGACCTTCTGAAAAGCAAAAATCTTTTATGTATAATCCCAGCTTGATATAAAGCCGCACTGCACTTCCCAAATTTTGCTCATTGTCACCTCTCATACCCTTTCAATCAAAATTCTACCAAATAGCTATCAAATACTGCTTAGCAAATTGCTTTGTAATATTTGCATTAGCTGTCATTTTTCTCTTTGTATAATATAATAGCCTAGCCATCACACTTGAATGCAGTCTTCACTCATATATTGAACAAGCCAAATTCCACTCCACATTACTCCCTTTATGCCCTCTACATTCGTAGTCTTATAATTTAAATTTTATCCCAGTATTTATGACTTTTCATAAATAATTTCAGCCTTTATTTTTGGGATATCAATGTTTATAGCATTCATTTCAATGCCATTCTTTAACATATCACTGTCACGCCCATACAAACCTTCAACATGCTTCTTCCCAGAATTTTGTCATTTCAGTTTCTTTCAAATAATTTTATTATTTTTATTGCCAATCGTTCTTGTAGAGGGTCCCTGTTTAGTTCTTTTCTCCCAAGAGTATTTTATTGCCTTCAAAATTGATTTGTATTTTCTTTGCTTCTTTTAAATTTAATCTTTCTTTGTTCCTTTTTACAACTCTGATGTGCCATATACACTCATATAGACCTAGGATATAGAGAACTAAGCTACCAACACCTATTAGCTGATACCTCAATCTCTACCCACAATCCTACCGCACTTTCTCCACACTTCCTGGTAAGCACTGCTGTAGTAATTCTGTCACCAGTCACATTTTCTTTAGAAAGTTCCATCTCTGTATTATTTACTGAGTATGAACGAGGGAGGGTCCTTTTTCATTTAATATTTATTTATTTCAAAGTTAACATCTCATGTAACATAACCTTAGGCATCCTACAAGCAATAACAAAACAATAAAAGTAAAAACATAAAACCTAGAAAAATAATGGGGATGTGAAAGGCCTTCTGGAAGGCTAGGAGAGAATGGGCCAGGTGGACCTCAGAAAGCAGAGTATTCCACATATAGAGGCAGAAGAAGGCATGCTGTTTAAACCCTGCTAGGTAGCAACAGTTGAAAGAAGAGAGTTGAAAGATCCTACCCTGTCTGACCTAATGGAGCAGGCAGATACCTTCAAGGATTCAGTCCTGCAAATAACCAGTGCATGTGCCATTTAAGGTTTCAGATTAATAACCAGTACTTTGAATTTTACCTGGAAAAAACCTGGGAATCATATAGCTTATGCAGCAATGGTGTTACTTGGGGAAACCATGGGGTAACCTAAATTGTATGTATCTCTGTATTCCCAACTGGAAGACTTTCAAGGAAGCCCGCCTAGAGGATATTGCAATGGCCCAACTGGATGTGACCAGGGCATGGTGATTCCCCTAACCTTGGTTGTCACTTACTCCTTTAGCAGAAGTTATGAATCAAGGAAGACCCTGCCCCGTGAAAGCCAGAATAAAAATCTAATAAATTACATCAAACAATAAATAAATTGCACATCAACTCTATCTATTCAATTGCTTGATCAGACCAGGAAAGGTATGTGCTGGTCCCTTTATTTTCAGCATGAACACCATGTATTTCATTAAGTCTTTCCATTATGCATATTAAGGTTAAAAAACTAGAATGAATTTGAAAGGAACAAAGGAAACCCAAACAGAAGAAATGAATTGTGATTTCAATTTGCAGTTCCTCAGGATGGAATATCCCTCCTCCTCCTCCTCCTCCTCCTCCTCCTCCTCCTCCTTCTTCTTCTTCTTCTTCTTCTTCTTCTTCTTCTTCTTCTTCTTCTTCTTCTTCTTCTCTCTTCCTCCCTCTGTCCGACATGGGCATGCGCGCGTGCGCGCACACACACACACACACATAAGAAAATTTAAGACACACCCATGCACAAAAAGTCTGACAGCTCAAATCATAGGCTTTCAAACAGAATCAAGTTCTAATCTACATCTTCACTACCTGGTTTGGAGTTTATCTGATTCCCAACCCAGACTACACCTTGGACAATGACAGAAATACAAGACAAAAGCAAGAATGGGTCTGTTCAATTCTCTGAAAGGGGAACTTCAAGTCCTGATTGGTATCTCAGAGTTTATTTTTGCAAGCTTTCATTCTCTACCCATTTACCTGGTTTGAGAGATTTGGGTTTCAGTGAATCTCTGGTAATGAAATTATTTTCATTACAACCTCATTCTTTTTCTATCTATGCATATTACTTTTGTCTTTCTTTTTACAGTCGCCATAGTCTTTCTGTTTATACTTCCTTTTTATACGTATATAATTTTATTAAATACTTTTTTTTACAAAAAGTTAAAAGTACAGAAAACTAGAAATGAATAGGAAATCAATTCCCTAGATTTTTTCATTAGTGTACGGCAATCCTTTTACAAGGTTAGATCCTTCTAAGAGGTTTTCCAGAATTAAAACCAAGCAAATGTTTTTAATGGATGTACTTCTTTTCTAACTTTTCATTCCAACAATTCTCCTTTTTATGCTTCCAATTAACATATCTCAGTACATGCTCCTTGTAACATAAGGGTTTTTTTTAAAATTATGAGCAAGCAACTTCTGCACTAGTTACTTTTTAAATGACCAGAAAAAAAAGAATTAATAGATAAATGAGTCTAAAGCTAATACTATGGAGTACACAGAGATGTAAAACTGAAGCCAAGATTATTTAATTTCTCCATTACTATGCTGCAAGAAGAAATAAATGTGGTTTTAATTAAATTTTAAGAAATTATAAGAGGCCTTTTGCAAACTCTAATCAACGCCGAAAAGCCATAAATGGGATTGATAGTTATATAGTCAGCATATTAAAAAGGAGGGCTAGATTTGAAACCATGTGTCAAGCGTGGAAGAACATGGTGAAAGCTGCATAGACGCTTGCAAGGAGAAAATCTAGATTACAGGGTACTGTGCTGGATCTAAAATCTCTTCATATGGAACCTGCAGAATTCACAATTAGAAAGGAAGAATGGTCCATACAGCCGCAATAACTACATTTACATTTTCCAAATGCTGAAACTGGGAGATCATTAATGAAGTCACAGATATATATATAATATTCCTGACAGAGAATGAAAAACTTAATGGGGGAAAATGTTTTAATGCAAGACAGACTATAGCAGGCTGTAAATTACTGTGTTTCTGGGGAAACAAACCTATAACTAGGGTGTTTCTCCTCCTACCCCTCCCCATTTATTCAAATACACATAGAGAGAAATCTCACTCTTAAAACAGGATAAAATGTGTAGGTAGGATTATTAATACTTTCTTTAATGGGCCATTAAATCTTCATCCAAAGATTTGAGGCTTCCCATGTAAACCTGCCTGGTCCTTAAAGTAGCATCCATGAAAACCATAGTACATTTGATTTTTTCAACCCTAAAAGTCATCTCCAAAATGAAATTAAATGGGTTTATTTATAACAATAATATTTTATTGATTAGCTCTTAGGCTGTATTGAAATACAAAATACAGAGCAATAATAAGAACATGTGAAACAAAACAGAACTAAAAAGGAAATGTAAATCATATTTCTGTGACACCCAATCAGATCCACATAAGTAGTTCTAAATTGTAACATTTTGTGCAGATGAAGGACTGTGCTATATTTGGATTCTGATTGCATATGAAATGTTATTTTAATGTAACATATTTATCCAATGTGAAATCCAAGATATTAATTTGTCTCTTATACAATTAACAATCAAATAATATATGTTTTCTATCTCTTGAGGGCCACAAATACAAGTACATTTGTTGTAAGAAACTTGGTGAAACTTTCCTTATTTTATCATTATGTTAGTTTTGCTGGAGTAAATGTCCCCCTAAGATGCTTGGACCTTTATATGTTTAAATGATTTGCAATTTTGAAGGTGTGTTTACATCAGGAGTGTCAAACTCAAGGCCTGCAGGCTGAATTCCTTAGAGGGGTCCTTAAATCTGGCCCACTTTGCTGGCCTTACTAAAAGTACTTATCTCTCTCTAAGCTTCTATATTCAATTTTTGGGTGTGTGAAGCAGTCTTTTTAACTTGTTTTCCAGAGGTAGTTGGACAAAAAACATGGAGTCCCTGATATAGTTTGTGGTTGTAAAATCCAAGATGCCTCTGAGTGAGATTTAGTCTGTTCGATCAGATACAATTTGGGAAGCCTGTCAGTTACCATAGCAATAATTTTGCACCAATAATTATATGCCCTTTTACAAAAAATAAAGTGTGTACATTCCAAGTGTGGCTATAACTACAGCAGCTGAGATTTTTTATTCACACTCAAAATACTTCTCAAGTATTTTGAATTTGCTCTTGTAATGGTGCATGCTTTAAACCCCATATTTCATCTCCATATAACGTACAAGGGTAACTTTAGTTTTGCATGTTTTAATATTTGGGGCTACAGTGATGATATTAATTTTAACAATTAATTCATATATTCCTTCAGTCCAAGTTTGCTCTTTTGCTGATAAAGGAACCAAGATCCATGATAAAAAAAAATACCCCTAAATGAGGAAAAATATGAATTTGCTTTATGTATAATTTAAATTTTAATTAATTTTTTAAAAAATCTCAAAAATGTTAGTTTCCAATGGGAATGAATGAATGGTATAATATATATTCTGAACCTCCAAGTTGCAAATCATTAGACCATATATTTTCAATCTTTGTCAACAAGAATATACCAAATTTTTTATTAGCTATTGAGAAAAAAAAGCAGTTCTTTACCAGCCAAAATACATTATACAGAAAGTTGTTACAGCACCTGAAATTAAACATTCTTTCTTCGAAGTAAAAATATAGAAGTAATTAATTATGTGCTGCTTTTTAATAATGTTAATTATTGTTTATTTGAAGAATACACCTTGCTGTTCCTCATAGCAGGGTTTACCTTGTGTCAGGATCTGTCACACAAGTTTGCACTTCAAGCATTTCGCTTGCACTTGGATAAAAAAAGATTCTCACAACAATTTATATCTACCCTCAACTATGCTATTGTTATATAGCCACCTTTTTTAAAAAATAATTTTTTTATTAATTTTCAATAAACAAACATACACAAACAAAACACAAAACATAAAAACATAAAACTTCTTTTTGGAAAGCGGCTTAGTCCCGGGTTACATCTTTTTATACAGACATAAATCAAATTCATGCTCACATTATATACCATTTCGTATCTTATTCATCATTCTACATTTTCTATATAGCTTCTCCTCTCTTTTTACTCTCTTAATTCTATCTTATTTATTTCATCTCAATTTAAATCATTATGCTTGTATCATTTGTCTGTTCTATTTCAATTATCTATTATCTTTTCTCATTAACACAAAGGGAAAGAGGGAAAAGAGAATGGAGAATTTAAGACCTAAAAAAACAACCAAAAAAGGGAAAAATAAGGTGAAAAATCGATACAATGTCAAAGCAACAGAAAAGAGGAATACAGAAGAGGGTGGAGATTAAGAGGGTGGAGATCAAGAGATGGGGGTGGGTAAAAAGGCTAGACTGGAGAAGAAAGGAGGGGAAAAATGAAGAGAAGTTACAAAGGTTTGAAACAAGATGTAAAGAAACAGGATTTATTCAGAGATAATGGGTAAAAATATAATTTTAAAAGAGATTCTGCAAAAGTACATAAGGCTGTATTGTTGTATTTGTATTTGAAATAATGTTAGAAAACTGGAACACTATATGATTATAAAATGGGATAAAATATTAAAAGGAATGTGTAAGATGCTTAAGATTTAATGATAGAGTTTAATTTGTTATGGATTACTGTTTTAATTATATTATAAACTTATCATTTTCCTATTTTAAAATATAGTATGTAGCTTTAGAATGTACTAAGCAGAATCAGAATGGAAACTATATATTATTTTAAGTGTTAAATTTAGGGGAAAGATACAAAGGCATCATACTTCAATCAGTGATTACAGGAGAAACTTTGTGTTAATGTTATATAGCCACTTTTTGTGGGTACTAGTAAGTACACTGGTACTAGTGTAAAAAGAACAATGACAGAGTATCACTAACAGCTGTTAAATTGCCTTCTCCCAATTAGGTGTCCTGCAAATATGTTGACCTGCAACCTTCAGGCAAAGAGTACCTTTGGAGTAATGTGATGGGTATTGGTATATTGTCCAGGTGGACTTTTGACAGATTTATTTTATTTTAAACATATCCAACGTACCTTCTTTCTCCTGTTTTTCCCACAATAATGCTATGAGATATGTTGAACTGAGAGACAGAGTGACTTGCCCAAAGCGACGGAGCTGGCTTTCATGGTTTTAGATGGGATTTGAATTCACAGACTCCTGCTTTCTAGTCTGATGCCTTAACCACTACACCAAATTGGTACTTGCTTGACTACTGTGGAAATCAAACTTTGAGTAGATGAGCCTTAGGCATTATTTAGCATAATTTGACTTACATAAGCAGCTTTTCCTCAAAAAGCCACTTTTTAGGCTTGCTTTTTTTTTGTTTTCTCTCTTGAGTCTCTTAAAAGTTAAAGTGATTTTTTTTGCCAGATTAGCACACATAGATTACATCATTATTGCAATAGTAATAGAAGAAAAGTGCATATCCCTTCAGAATTAATCCCCTCAAGATTTATTAAAATTCGCTATTATTCTGAAACTGCAGTCCACCATACTTAGGGAACTAAATTGGGAGAAATTATTCTAGTCCTTTAGCAATATCCTACAATCCATTAAACTATTAATTTCTTTAACAATATTCAGGCTTGGCATATGGAATTTCCTGCTAAATTAATCCAAAATTCTCTAAATTTCATAACATCTTGAAGTTTAGATTCTTAAAATATATTATTACATAATAAATAAACAAGGACAGCTGCTTCTCTCTTTTTTTGACACTGAAACTATCACATGTTCTATTTTCACAATATGTCAGATTTTAATGTGATCAATATTAGTACTATCCATCTTAAAATACCACTGAATTATACAACAGAGCAGAACTTCCTGTTGCCAGCATAGTTGTGACGTACTTAGTTGGAAGCAGCCAGTGTTATATAACTGCCCTGAAAGCTCAGTGCGTCTACATTATTTTACATAAAAGTGCTACTGCCATGCCTACTTTCCCGTCATTAAACCAAGTACTTTTGGAAAAAAAATGAAAGCAAAAATGAATGGAAACACACAGAAACAGCTGGCTGAAATGCAACAATGTGCAAAGGACAGAAACCAATTAACATACAGATGAACAAACAGTACTGATCCACACTGCAAGCAAAATGAATTTTATTCAACATGGTTCTTCCACAGCAACCAGCAGATACTGGTTGCCTAGTTTCTTGCTAACATCACTATTTGGAAACATCCAATTAGATATAGCAGTTTGACAAAAAAAAAAAAAAAGACTCATGCACACACATGCACAGTATACACACATTCACAAACCAGCCAAGAATAGCACAATTGGGGAACTGAAGCGGATGTTTTCCAAAATAGATATTTTCAAAATCTATTTCATTTAGCAAGCAATCTGTTTTCAATATTCACAAGATGATTGATTTCATCAGCCTCCTGCCATCAGGCAGAAATATACTTTCTATATGGCGTTCTGTATGTTGGAAATCATAATAAACCACTCAGTATGAGTTTGTAGTTCATGATAGCTGACACTTTCAGCAAGTAATATAGAGAAACCAGATAGGAAACAAAATTTGATTCTGAAAAGCAGTTATCTACCCAGCTAGTCTTTGCCCAGAAAAGCAGTTGGAAATGCTGCAGTAATTGGAAAATTGGCTGGAACATTTGTTTTCAAACATTTCTATTCAAGTAGGGTGTGAAATTCACAATATTTAACCTTATATTACATTATCTCTCATGTTATTATCATCTATAAGAAGCTGCTAGGAAAGATCATGTGTGGTTTTCCCGACTGCCATTAGAAAGCTGATGATACATACAGCTGTAGTACCTCTCCTTTTCTAGATTGGAACTTCTGATCCACAGAGAAACAGTGCCTGAAGATCCTGTCATGTCCAGTTGCCAATGCTTATCATCAATGGCTAATGCTGCATTTTCCCCAGTGGACCTTGTGGCTTGGAACCAGGGGTGGGATTTTACCAGTTCGGACCAGTTCCATAGAACCGGTTGTTACAATTCTGTGCAGCTTGGAGAATCGGCAGATCACACCACTGGATGGCTCCTCCCCTCCCCACACGCCCCGCCCAGGAGGCTTTTCTGAGGCCCAGTCAGGGGTGGTATTCAAGGGGCTGGGGGAGGGAGAAGTGGCCTTTAGAGCAGAGCTGGACCTTTCTTAGGATTGAAGCTTCTATTTTTCAGTGCAGACTCAGGCAGCAGATTGCAGAAAGGTAGATCTGGAAGTGAAGCTGTGATTCTGCAAGCAGCTCAGTCTGCCTGCCTGCTTTGCCTGATTTGGGGTAAAAGTTGCTATTTTTTTAAAAAAATAAAAAATTCAATCTTTACATAGATATTTACAATATTTACATACAAGCCACACCCAGCCAGTCACATGACCACCAAGCCCCACCCACAAATTAGGCCACGCACACAGAACCAGTTGTTAAGAAATTTTAATTTCACCCCTGCTTGGAACAACTTGTGACTGGAGCTGAGACTAGTCCCTTCCTGGGTCTGGAAAGATCTTTCCTTCTACCCTAGTCTAGTAGATTTTCAACAGAGCATTTAATTATTAACTGCATTTTAATAATTCCATGGCAATGAATATTTGTAAACACATCTGTAAACGGGCATCTCTTTCTGTTTCTCTGTCTCGAATTCACTCAATCTTTCTCTTATGCATGCATTCTCCCTTTAGGTCTGTCTGGTATTAATTTATTCAAGTTTGATATGGTTTTGGTACAGATAAATTGATAATTTTAAGCACAATCTCAGGGATAATAGGTACCAGTATATATTTTTGACCTATATCTGAATGATATAACATTTAGTTAGCACAATCCTATATGTGTTAATTCAATCATAAAATCAAACATGTTGTGTTCATATGTATATTGATTCAATCAGGATGGTTAAGATTTATCATTTCAGTTGATTTCTTATCTTACTGGCTTTTGTCTGAACCCAGTAACTTGTCATTTCCAATTGACATTCTCTAAGGTTTTCAAATTTTGCTTAGGTTAATCAGAAATGCAGCTGTTGAGTATAGTTTTTGGTTAATAAATCTAATATCATATTTGAATCACATTTATTTAGTGTTATCAGAACTCTCCGATCATTATGAATTACAGGAAGGAAGCTGATATAATATGTTGTAGAATGGTTCGGTAGGATTATTATATCTGGGTTGCAAAAATCATTGCATTAATAATGGCAGACAAGAATAAACCAACACATGCATCTCATTGCTGCCATCAAGGCATCAATATATATTTCAAGATATAGCTTCTTATTATACTCCGAGGGGGTAAACAAATTTAAATAGATTTGATAGGTTCTATGAAATCTGAGAGACTGTAATGTTAATCTTTGTTGGAAAACCTTTAAAGATTTTTTTTAAAAATAGATTTTATTAAATTTACAATTTAAAAACACATCGACAATACATTTACAAAGTAGAAAGAAAAACGGGTAGGGGGAAAGAAGGAAAACACCCAGCCTAGCACATCGGATAAAGGCTGGTTGGGGGAAAGAGAAAGGATATAGAGGGAGAGAAGGGAAGGGGAGGGGAGGGAGAATAGGGTAGAAATACAATTAAAAACGAATGATATCTTTTTGTGACAGTCTGTAAGGATCATTTCTCTTCATCATATCCAATCTACTCCTCTTTTCCATTATGTTTAAGTTACTTTTTATCATTTACATAATTTGTCTCTGTGTAAGCCAATTATACCATGAGTCCCAGTTGTTGTAAAAAGTTGAGGACTCTTTGTTTTTTAATGCTATCGTTAATTTATCCATTTCAGCACACTCACAAATTTTCTGAATAACCATTTGCTCTGAGGGTGTATGAGGTAATTTCCAACATTGAGCAAACGCTAATCTAGCTGCGGTTAGAATATGGATTATTACATATTTTGTCTTTTTGGATAAATATCTATCAGAGATCCCTAACAGGAAGAACTCTGGTTTATAGTCTATTTGTTCTTTAGTTATCTCCTCCAACCATTTTCTAATTTTTTGCCAAAATTTTTGGGTAGTTTTACAAGACCACCACATGTGGAAAAATGTTCCTTCAGTGCTTTTGCATTTCCAACACCTTGAGCTCATGTTAGGGTTCATCTTCGCCAACCTCGAAGGGGGTAAGTGCCATCTATATAACATTTTATACATATTTTCTTTGTACGCCGCCGATTTCGTAATCTTGATGTTTCTATTCCAGATCTTTTCCCATTCTGTTAATGTAATGCTTCTTCCAATATTCCTACTCCACGTTATCATGTTCCCTTTCACTATCTCTTGCTCTAATTCTACCTCTAATAAATATTTATAAAATTTGGAGATATTCTTTTTATTTGATCCTAATAAGATTTTATCTAAATATTGTAATTTGCTATAGATTCCAAACTCTTTGATATCTTGTTTGTATCTGCTATGGATTTGTATATATAACCACTGGTCGATTTTAAATCCCTGTTCCTGTAAGTCCTGTCGAGTTCTTAATTTTCCTAGAGGGTCTAATAAATCTTTATATTTAGTCGTTTTTGTTATATCCAAATTGTTGGGATGAACCATTGCCTCCATTGTTGAAAGCCAAATCGGAATTTTTAAATAATGTTTTTTGCATATTTTTTTCCAATTAGTTAATAATGAATCTCTAATAAGGTGTCTATGAAAATACGACTGTTTAGTTTTCCCCACATCCCATAGAAATGCGTGCCACCCTCTCTGAAGATTGTGCCCTTCCAAGGCTAAAGTTCTTTTATTGAGTAAATTGACCCAGTCTTTTAACCATAATAGATTTTTTTTAACCTCTGCCCATATTTGCTTCACATTTGTCAGCATCTTTATTTATTTTGCATTTTGGTGAACTCTCATATTGAAAACACACACATACACACATATCTTTAGTAATTTTGTCAACTATCTATCTCAAATTAATGTTGAATTGTGACTCTTCTATTTCATTTTATCTAGCACATTATTGTTTGTAAAAAAGAAAAAAGAAACAAAAGAAGAAAAAGGAATGAAACTTTCTTAAATATCACTTACTTGTAGAGAAATCAGTTAGTCCTACTCATATCATCTTGCTTGCTCTTCTCTTTCTTAAAAGAAAAAATGTATAAAATACATTTCTATAATATATAAATATGTGTTTGTGTTGTGCGTTTGTATGTAGGATGACCAAATTTCTAAATAACTCTCTGATTAAGATTCCTGATGAAAGAATGCTTGTTCTTAAATAGGAAAAAAGGCTTCTTAGTGCAATATTAAATAATTGACTGAAAATGTATGTTCTTTCATCCTTATAATGTCATACTGTTTGCAATCGTAAAAAGATATTATCCATTTTCTTTAACTTCTTGTTAGCTAACTTTTGATAAAACACACATCACTATTACCTGAATATTTCTGAAATAATGCACAGGTATTCAATTTATACAAATAATTTTTGTTGGTTAAAAAGAAATATAACTTCAGAATGTTGCAGTAACTTCTACTATTGTGTATGTGTGCATATTCCAGTTTCTTATTAGATGTCACCTTAACTGCTTATAAATAATAATTGTAAAGTTTTCTTTTGTAGACAATCTATTACTTTTTTTATTAGCAACATGAGCCCTTTTGGGACTGCAAGGGCAACTGTATATGAATATTATACTGCTGTTCATGCTTCATTCTGTCCAAATTTTATTACTTTATCTATTGCTTTACTGGATTTTCCTTTATCTTATTATTTTAAGTAAAAATGGCCTTAAAGAAAATGTCTTCATTCTTTAGAAAAAAAAGGTTTTTTCCCCAATATAAAGTGTAATCTCTCATCAAAAGCATGTTTGCTAGTGTAATATAAGCAAGCAGCATTTTCTTAAGCAAGCCAAGTTCAATCAGGGAATTGTGGTCCCTAAATGAAAACCACCAGACTGGAAAACACTGTGCCATAAGGTGGTAAGGAGTAATCAGGATGTTAGTTGTTCCATAACACAAGTGATGTGTATACTTTTGAATGCCAAACCATTTGTTTTTCTACTATAAAAACATTTGTGGGATTAAAAACTTTTGTTAACCATTATTACTTCAAGATTCTCTCATAATTTTATTCATCTATTTATGACATAATATTCTATGGTTGTCTCCACTGAAACATAATCTTAACAGAGAAATATTAATTTATGGCAGTCTTATGCATTCATTGGAGCTCTGTTGTCAATTTCTTTTCTCATTATACAAAACAGATGTTTTGTCCAGTTGATCCAATCACAGCAATCTTTAGCAAATATGTTATTTCCAAGAATGGATAAAGTTCACTTTTAAAGTTAGTAGGTGACTTTGATTCTATCTTTGTTTCTTTGTCCTCGGAAATAGTTCTACCAACTAGTTCTACCAACTATAGACCAATCAGCCTAACATCAATACCCGGGAAGAAGATAATAAAAAAGATTAAAGATAATAAAAAAACAGATCTGCCAACATCTAGAAACAAATAAAGTAATAACTAGCAGTCAGCACAGGTTTGTTAAAAACAGATCATGCCAAACCATTCTTATTTCATTCTTCTGCATAGTGATTAATTTATGAGACCAACGAAATACTGTGAACATAAAATACTTCAGCAAGGCACTCAACAAAGTAGACAGCAACCTACTTCTTGGTAAGCTAGAAAAAAGTGGAATAGATAGCACCACCACCAGATGGATTCTCAACTGACTGACAAACGGTACTCAATGAGTAGTCCTTAATGGGTTTAAGTCAGAGGTGCTATTCAGCAGGTTCTGATCAGTTCTGGAGACCCGGTAGTGGAAATTTTGAGTAGTTCAGAGAACTGGAAAATACCAACTCTGAGTGGAGATTTTACAGTATCCTTCCCCTGCCATGCCCACCAAGCCATGCCCACAGAACCAGTAGTAAAAAAATTTGAATCCCACCACTGGTCTAAATCTACATGGAGAGAAGTAAGCAGTGGGGTGCCACAAGGTTCCATCTTAGGCCTCTTCAATATCTTCATTAATGACTTAGATGAGGGAATAGAAGGGAACTTACCAAAGTTGCAGATGATACTAAACTTGCAGGAATAGCTAACACCCAAGAAAATAGGCTCAAGATCCAAATGGATCTTGATAGTCTAGAACACTAGTCTAAAAAAATGAAATTCAATGTAGGGAAAAGTAAAGTCCTACACTTAGGCAAGAAAACCCAAAAGTACCCATATAGACTGGGTGAAATCAGGTTCAATAGCAGTCACTGTGAGAGGAATCTTGGAGTCTTAGTAGACAACCAGCTAAATATGAGCCAGCAGTGGGCAGCAGCAGCCAAAAAAGCTAATGCAATCTTAAATTGCATTAACAGAGGGATACAATCAAGATCAAGTGATATACCAATACCACTCTATAAAGCCTTAGTAAGACCATACCTAGAATACTGCATCCAGTTTCGATCACCACACCATAAAAAAGATGTTGAGACTCTAGAACAAGTACAGAGAAGAGCAACCATGATGATTACAGAACAGGAGACTAAAACATATGAAGAATGGTTACAGGAACTGAGCATGTCTAGTCTAATGAAGAGAAAAACCAGGGGAGACCTGCTTGGGTGGAAGATTTGACTAGATGACCTAAAAGGTTCCTTACAACTCTGATTATCTGTTATCTGTAACTGTAATAATTAGTTTATCTTCTGTGTATTTAGGCATGATAAAGGGCCCTTTGCACATACCACTCCTTGTAAAGGAGATAGACCTGGGCTTATCCAGACCCACTTACATGGATAAGATTGCTATGTACCGTATATATTCATGTATATAATGGGTGTCAAATTTGCGGCATCACATTGCTGTCATGTGACATTTCATTCTCCTTCTCAGGGAGGGACATGGCCTATGTGTCACGCATCTGGCCAGTTTGATATCTCTGAATACGGTGTCTAAAACATGACTGTTTTAGAATTGATAACTAAGAAGGAGAAAAATCTGGTTAGCATGATGTAAAAGGGAAATGAGGCTACTGATCTGATTTTTCCTCTCAATCTACAATAAATTTCAAAATTGAACAAGGTTGGCCCTCATGATATAATTTTAGTGGATGGTCAAATAATGTGCAAGAAAAGCTGTAGACTTTAGAGAGCATTTGCTATGGAACTTGCAGTCTTGAACCTGAAACACATTTCAAGATAGTTTTCTGTGAGTTGGGTAATCATTTCCAACTGATCTTTATTAAATTGCATTATGTTCTATGTGACTGGGTCATAAGTTGTTCAAAGAATCTTCATTTCCATGCATACCAAAATTATTTTTTAACTGCTGGAAAAAGGAACTTTTTAAAAAGGCTATTTTTCAGATTTGGGAAAGGTATTCTGAGTCAGAGCTGGAGTTTGCAAGAAAATGACAAGAAAAAAATCAATCAACACTTTCTAATTGTTATAGCAATATATAGATTTGTGTATGTTTTGTAGATTCTGTCCATTGTTACTGTAAGTAAGACAAATTTCTTCTAAGATTGATGGAGCAGCACATATTGTTTGAATGATGCTTCATTTCCCTGCAATGATTCTTTGTTAAAGAAATACAATCACAATCATGAAAAATTAAATCTATGAGAAAAGACCATTACTATTGATGTTAAGAGTATTTGGACAACAGCAACTGGAAATATTGATTTTGGCATCATATTCATGTTAGTGAGGATCATGAGCTCATATATATTGTGGTTAAGTTCAATCACATTTTATTTGTCTAAATGTTTAAATTTTGTTTCACTTTCTGTAGTTACATGTTTCCAGTCAATAGGTAGGTAAGTGTGCAGGCACTAAAAAAAGAATGCCATAGAAACCTATGGGAGCTTTCCAAGTTTCTATGTTCTGAAAATTAATTGGCAAGAGTCAGACATGAACAGTTATACTGATTTCTACAGTCACAGGGACAATGGTAAAAGACTGTTATACCAAAAAGGCCAAACCTTCAAACTCTAATAGGAGGTTACAATTTTTCCCAATTCTCCACTACAGAAAGAGGGTGGGATATAAGTACTGCTGCTGATTTACATCAGAAAAGTCTATGATTCCTATGCCCATGAATAATTTGGTAAACAAGAAACAGATGGTAAAGAACTTCAAAGCCAAGAAAGAACACTCAAAGGCAGGCAGGAGGAAATGTGTGTGTGTGCTTGTACATATGTGTGTGCACACATACATACATACATACATATATACACAATTGACAATCTGGTGGAGTCATCTCTTCTATTCATGCTTTCAGGTCGTTTTTCAATCTCTATGGCTTCTCTGATAATTCTGTAGTTGGGGTTTTCTATTGTGGCTAAGGTTTTGGTGCCATTGAAGTCAATACTATGACCTGTGGCTTTCATGTGTTGGACTAGTGAGGAAGTGTGCTCCAGCTTTTACTGCATTCCTGTGTTCATCAAGGTGGGTACTTATTCTTCTATTGGTCTGTCAATTATCTGGAAGCCTGCACTCACAAACAAAAAAATCTTCACACCACAAGCCAAGCACCTGGGCACAAACAGACACCCCCTGATACCTCCAGCCCAAGTACACCCCAGCCAGCCACCTAGATGAAACCTAGCTTCCTAATAAATGACAGCTGGCCATTCACCCGAAGCCAAGCCAAGCTGAAAGCCCCAATATACAAAACACAATGTTGCCAGCTAATCAAGACAAAAAAATGCTACAAAACAGACAGAAGATATTACAAACACCAATCAAGCAGAACACAGCCAACTCCAAGACCAATAAACACAGACCAAGACTCCCAACCAATCAGGATGAAGAAAAAAACCATTCAAACAAAGCACGAGGCTAGCACCAAATTTAAAACAGAAATGGCTGTAAAAGCCTGACACACAACAAAGACTAACCCAATACAGGAGCCTGATGATGGCAGATGAGATTCTGCTGAAACATCGCTACAGCTTTAAAAGCACAACTATAAAGATGTGGGGAAATACCTGAACAAAGCTGAATACAGTGCATATAAATACCCGTGAAAACATAAGAAGACACACACACACACACACACACACACAGCTACTATAGAAAACTCCAGCTACAGAATCATCAGAGAAGCCATAGAAATTGATAAAAGACCTAATAGTATGAATAGAAGAGATGACTCCACCAGACTATCAATCATCTGGAAGCCTGCACTCACAAACAAAAAAATCTCTATACCACAATCCAGGCAAGCACCTGGACACAAACAATGCCCCCCCTTATTTCTCCAGCCCAAACACGCCCCAGCCAGCTACCCAAATAAAACCTAGTTTCCTAATAAATAATTATCGGCCATTCACATGAAACCAAGCTGCACTAAGAAACCCAATGCACAAAACACAATGTTGCCAAGCAATCAAGAACACAGCAACTCGAAGACCAATAAAAACAGACCTAGACTCCCAGCCAATCAGGATGAGGAAAAAACGATTCAAATAAAGTAGAAAGCCAGCACCAAATTCAAACAAAAAACGGCTGCCAAGCCTGACAAGATTAAAAAGAACCCAATACACAAGCCTGAGGATGGCAGATGAGATTCTGTTGAAACGTCGCTATAATAAAAGCACAAATATTAAGATGTGGGAAAATACCAGAAGAAATCTAACTACCATACATATAAATACCCGCAAACACACACACACACACACACACACACACACACACACACACATGTTTCCAGATGCTTCTCTCTCTCTCTCTCTCTCTCTCTCTCTCTCTCTCTCTTAAATAAATCCTGTGATTATTTGTTAAGAAAATATCTATATTCAACTATAACTGGGTCAGGAAATCCTCAACTTATGATCACATTTAGGACTGGAACTTTCATTGCTAAGCAATTGCACTGTTGAGTGAATTGCGCCTGATATTTTTGTCACAGTTGCTAGGCAGATTGCACAGTTGTTAAGCTAATTTGGCTTTCCCACATTGACTCTGCTTGTTGGAAACTCCCTGGGAAGGTTGCAAGCTGTTGTGAATACATGCTGTTGTCTAGCACCCAAATTTTGATTACGTGACATGCAAGGACCAGTCATTCAGCACCATCATAACTTACAATGGATATTTATTAAATTTATAGTGCTGCCTATTCACCCCTGGAGACTCAAGGCGGCTTACAGAATATAAAACCTCATTGAAAACAATAAAACTAATAAAAAAAGAATCAAATAAATTAATATAATATAATAAAACCATCCCCCGCCTGCATGACAGCAGATCCATCCCACTCTGGGTTCCCCAGGCCCACTGGCAGAGCCAGGTCTTCAATGCCTTCCGGAAGAGTGTTAGCGTGGGGGCCATTTTAATCTTTGGGGGAATGATGTTCCAGAGAAAGGGAGCTACCACAGAAAAGGCCCTTCTTCTGGTCCCACTAGGTGTATCTCCCTGGGGGATGGGCCCTGCATCATTCCCTGACTTTCCGCTCTTTATTTGTAGTAAATAGTCAATTGCAATATTGGTCTCAACTAATACATTTATCTTGAGGGTTTTTTTTTCCTGCCAAGCAAATATTGAGTTTCTGCCAAGCAAATATTGAGTGTATTTATATTCTAATTTGGTAGGTAATTTTTAGAACCCCCTGCCCCTTGATAATTGAAAGCTCTGCTGGAAGCTAAATACAGACAAGGTTTGTGTTACTTACAGATAGTCTTTAACTTACAACCAAAATGGAGCCTAGAATTTCAGTTGTAAGTCATTGGAGCTGTAAACTGACGCACCACATGCATGGACTTGATTTTACTGCTATTTTTACAATGTGGTAAAGCAAGTTACCATGGTTGTTAAATGAACTACATGATCATTAAGTGAATCTAGAATATCCAATGAGGGTCTTTTGCCATTTTCTGCCAGAAAATGTTAAAAATCATAGCAGTCATGTGACTGAAAGATGCTGCAACTGGTCTCAAATATAAGCTGATTGCCACACACTCAAAATGTGATCACCTGACCATGTAGGAAGGAGTGCAGCAGTTGCAACTTTGAGGATAGATTGTAAATAGCTTTTTGTCTGTCATACCTTGAAACATTTCTTAGTTGAAATGGTTAAAAGTCGAGGATTAGTTGTATTTGTTTTTCTGATTTATGACAATTTTGCACATAAGTTCACCAAAAATTGTTTAATCTTAAGCAAACCATGAGTTTTAAGAGACTCAAAAATGTGTATGAAGTCTTATGTTGGCACCATCTGCATAGCTACCTGTTTTCACCCATTATTCTTCCTGTGCCATATCTTCAAATAAAAGGCATAAAGGAAACATGTCATTTTTGCTGTATGTAAGCAGTTCCATGTAAAAGTGCTTTTTGTAATTGACGGTTTGCGATTTTGTTCATGCCAATGGTATTCAGGTTCCAGTTGTTTTGGCATTGCACTCAAGGCAGCAATTACTATTTGCCACAATTGTTCTACTTCTATTTCCAGGTCTTGATATTTTGTGATTTTCTCTGGTACTTTCTCTGGTACTGCAATGTCCACTATATATCTTTCTTATTGATTGTTGTTTGTCTAGCATGTTATATCATAGCTGCTTGTCTATTTGAATTCTAAAGTTAGAGAGCTGTTATTATGGTTTGTTGCACAGTTAGACAGATGTTTAAACTGGCCCTTGTGGTAAGATGGATGATGGCCAATAAATTTAATCAATACTAATAATTTGGCATTTGTATCCAACTATTGAACTCTTCCCTGGATTAGGCAAATGTTGTTAAGGTTATCATTGCAGAATATCAGCTGTTTTAAGTGAATTTGCTTTTCACAATTGACTGATGGTGATTTTGTTAATGTCATTGTTGTTATTACAATTGGCAACATACATATATGTACATTGACATCATACTTTTCTCTATGAATTTTCAGGCAACTTATATGGCTCTTCCCCTAAGTTTTATTTCCATAAAAATCCTGTTAGTTAATTAAGCTAAAACTCCAAATTGATGGCTAAATGAGGTTTTGACTCAAGGTTGATCTCTCATAGTCTAACATTTTATGCCACTTGCTATATATTTGGGAAATAAACTGTAATAAAATTATATAGTAATGAAACTTCTTAGGTTGGTGTGTATTTCAGGCAAGTGCTTAAAGTGAATATTGATTTCTTCAGCATTGAATGAGAGGTGATTCACATTACGGGGTAATGAGTCAGCTTCATTCCCTCTAGAGTGGAGCTAGTATCTGGGTCAAGATTGAATTGCTGCAAGATAATAAAAGATTTCTTGTGAAAATCTTGTTAGCCACTTAGTGACAGTAATCCATAAAGGTTGTGTGAGTCACTTTAGATTTTCATTCTCTCTCCATCTGACAGCTAATTCCATGTGACGTATGTGCTTATAATTTGAATGGTAACATACATGTTGGAATTTCTGGATCAGGAAAAACTAATGTCTGAAGGCCTAGAAAAGCTTTTGATCATGTCTGCTTACACACACATTTTAGACAAGCACAAAGCAACCTTTATAAATATTTCACAATGTTTTCTTTGATCGTCAAGATTCAGTTATGTTTGTCTATTTGTGTATTAAAACTGCAGTAAAAGATAGTCTTATTGGGATTTTTAAAATCATTTTTTTCTTTCCAATTGATACAATGTATAATAGCATGCTGTGAATGTGAGTTGGAAAAATTCTGACTTCACAAAAGAAAGTGAGTTGAGTGCTGAAAAAAGTAAGCTATTGGAACCATACATGATTTCAAATCTCTAGCTCTTGAAATGGTTGATAGAAAAAAAATAATGCAATGTGGAATTGAACCTTGTCAAAAGTAATGCTAAGCCTAACCCAGTAAGTTGACATGGACCTTAGTCCTCAGTCATATTGTGGGGTAAGTGCATTCAGTAATTATATATTTTTATATATTAATTTATTTTCAAAAAAATAAAATAAAAAACTAATCAGATGTTATGGTGCATCATAATTCAACATGCTGGATATAAAGTTATTACCACTATGTCAAAAATCTGCACCATGATGTCACATTACCTACAGTCAGGCAAGATATGGCCCCGATCTTGTACTCCACTCATCCATTATGTAAAACAATAACTATATGAACAATACTGATATTTTAGTAGACAACACAGTAGTGAGACATGGAATAATTTATTGACCTGGTGTTGTGGACATGACTATCACTACCAGAAAATTGAACAATGATCCAAGGTAGGTGGAACAACACCTATACAACAGATAACCAATTCTCTTGTATGGAAAAACTTCAAATTTCTGAAAGAGAAAGTAGCACGGCAGGTACCTCCAGAAAATGAGAATTTTAAAGGCTCTTTTACAATGGGGAACTAGAAATGTCATTAAGCACATGAAATCCACTGGCCTTGATGACATTTGAATTGATCAAATAAAACACTTTACACTGGCAAACATAAAAAATAGACCCTGAAGTTGTTCAACCATAGTGTATTTGCAGAACAAAATACCTATCCACTGAACTGCAAATGCAGCAACATCTTTTAGTTCTTTTGGCGGGAGGCAAACTGGACTTTACTGAAGGCAACTCAAGAGAATTGAATTGTGCAGACAGTGGAATGAAATGTGACTTGGTCAATAAATAAGAAGAGAAAGAGAAACCCTTGGCAGAAAAGCTGTCATTGACACTTTTAGAAACATGTCTAAGATTTCACTCACTTCTCAACTGAATGGGAATTCAAACTAACACTAAGGCTATGCTTAATTAAATGACTAAAACAAACCCTAGCAGTTAATATCTGAGTTAAGGTTATCTTGTTCTAACTCAGGCTTTAGAAAATTATTTTGAAAGTTAAAGTTTAGTAAATGTCTTACCTTCAGTATTCATACGTTTCCTTGACCATTTAGATCAGAAAATGGAATTTTCTGGATGATGGTGTGAAACAAGCAAAATATGCCATGGTTTTATCCTGCCTTGTGAAACATTTGGGGATTACAGCATTGATAAAATGGGGAAGGATGTCAAGTAGCCCTCCAGATGTTGCTAAGCACCAGTTCCTATAACCAGCTCAATCATTGATTAGAGAAGATGGAAGCTGAAATTCAAAATATCTGAAGAGCAAGAAGAAAAAAACCTACACCCATCACAAAACAAGTGCACACATACTTTACAAAGACCAAAGTTTCTATTTGAGTGACATGCTGGGACTGGCTGTATCCCAAGAAATCAGTGGGAAAAGAAATAGCAGGGTCAGGATGAAAGCTAGATTTAACTAATTTAATTAAAGTATTATTTAAATTAAAATGATTAAATACTGTGCAAAGGATTACTCCCCATAAGATCATTTTCTGACACACATTTAGAAAGATAAAGGTGACATGATACTGTCTAGTCATGTTCAACTCTAGGAATGATGCTCATCTCCGTTTCTTAGGCAGCATTATCCAAAGACATTTCTTTGCTCTTGTGGCCAGCATGGCTATATGCCAAAGGCACATAGAACTCTTTTCCTTCCCATTGAAGTGATACCTATTTATTTAGTCACATTTGTATGCTTTCGAATTGCTAGGTAGACAGGAGCTGGAGCAAGTAATGGGAGTTCACCCAGTTGTGCAGTGCTCAAACCTCAGTTGTCGGCTGTCTAGCTGACAAGCTCAGCATGTTTAACTCTGAGCTATCATGTGCCGCCCCCCATCACATTTAGAATTATCATAAGCTAGCAAGTATTGAAGAGCTCCATAGACCACACACCAAGGATCGAAAGGGAACAGTTTGTCCATCCTGGCACTATGTCACTCCTGTTTGCCCATTTATCTTTTAATCAACTTTCTTTTTTCCATGTTTGCAAAGCACCAATTTTGAGGAATTTGAACCAAAAAGCATAAAACAGCAGGACTCTTTTCTTTTTTTTAAGTCATTGGATTTTTCTGCATTTTCAACATTTCTAAAAAATGTTTTAGTAAGAACAAATAACAATGGGATCACAGGGAACTGAGACTCCATAAGAACCATGAACAGGAATGACTATTTCCATAATGGAATGAAGAAGTGCTAGTTGCTGTTATTGGTATTTAATGCTTGAGAGTAAGAAATTCTACATTGGAATTTTTAGAAGGCATGGATTTCCCCTTCCCCCTTCCTGGCTGAAATCCTTGTTACAATGGGAATTGTTGAGGTATACCAACAGCTTGGATCTGACTTTGCAATTCCTTTTGGCTAGGGCCAACAGGAACTGCCAGAATATTTCTGCTGCCATATGCTGCTTGAAAACAGTGATACAGCATAACCCATTAGCTCTATTGCTCTCTTTTAGACAGAAAGTACTTAATGAATTTGCTGCTGGCCTTCGTTGTACGATAATGAGACTGAATGGGTATAAACCATTGGGTACAAATATACCAATTTTTTTTTTGCAGGACCTGCTTTGGTTTTCTATTTATTTCTGGGCAGAATTTAAAGTAATTTTAAACTATAAAGTCCTTCTATGGTTTGGTGTTAATTACCTTTGTGATGGCATTTCCCCTTAGAGTCATCCTGGTCACTTCAATCAATCTGGGAATGCTGTTGGTTGTCTTCATTTGAGGGTGTCAGGGGGTCAAAGCCTGGAAGCATTATTTTTCAGTGATGGGGCCAGCCCTTTTAAATGTCTCCCACTGGAGATTTGCCTTTCCCCAACATTGCCCATCTTACATAAAAAGTTAAAGGGGGTCAAGCATGTTGAAGTTTATTTGTCTTAACTCTGTGTTTTATTTTCCAGTGAATATTTTTTCTTTGCAAGATGCTGAGAGTCCGGTAATTTCAGTGTGAGATACAATTTGATAACAAGTAAAAATAAATAAGTAACCTCATTTGTAAAAAAATGTTATTCACTTGCACTAACTGCATCAGGCCAAGGACCATTGATTCCTCTAAGCACAGCAAGATCCTTTTAACTTCTCTACTGAAGAAAAATATTGCTTATTAATTTGAGCAAATATTTCAGTAAGACTGCACAAAGCACTGTGGAGAACATGGCTCTCTTCATCAGGTTCTTTTGCTTTTATACCTGAAATATGCTGTGCATTAGTCATCATGAAAATGTTAGTCATAAAGTGTGTAGAGAACAGTCTATGATAAATATTGATGTGGTTTTGTTTCAACCTTAAGTAAAAGTAGTGTAACAAATCTCCCAAATTCTGATGGCTTGCACAATGATCTTTGGTGGATGGAATGTAGTCTGGATTCCTAGGGAGGAGGGAGCGCATTCAGAGAAATAAGCAGTAACTCAATTCAGATAGTTTGTGTAAGAATAAGGATGAAAACAGCCCCTACCAAACTGTACCTATATGAAGAGTATGTGCTTAATGTAGGTAGTAGTCTGCTTCAGTTTGGCAATGTCTTTAGGTATGGAACACTAAAGAAATATGCCTGGAAGAATCACTATTCATTTTTCTGATTGTGGAGCCTGACATTAAGGCAAAGTCAGCATATCCAAAGGAAAGGCTGCTGTACAGCATTCTTCCAGATGTAGAACAGTGATATAAGCAACAGCTTTTTCCTGGAGCTAGAGTTGCAGCAGAAGTGTTGCTATAAAATACTATTGGGTTATTTCTGCTTTAACTTTCATTGGGCATAAAGCAACAATAAAAGGCAGTCTGGACTATTGCTTGAAGATCCAGATCTCTACTCAGAGATCTGGGTCCAAATTTCTACTGAGCCACTTATTGGGGTGGTGTTGAATTAGCCACTTCCTTTCAACCTGATAAGACAGCTGTGCTCATAATAAAATAGGTGAACAAAAAGTCCTCTGAAGAAAACAAAATCAAAATCTGATAGGTAAATAAATTCATACAAATACAAGGAACACATGTAAATATCATTATTCTTTGCAATGTTACAATATGCATTGCCTGTATCTATCCAGGAATGAGGAGAAACTCACTAAACTAGACTCTGCTTATACAATTCAGTGCAATATATGTACAAAAAGGAGAGGAGAGGGTAAGTCAGGGCAGAGAGAACAGAGCAGAGGCAGGGCAGGCAGGGCAGGACAGGACAGGGTAGGATGAGGAGAACTTGGTAATGGGATTGATGTGAATAAATTCATATAAGAAGATTACAAGAGCACGTAACGGAGTGTTCTACTGCTATGATAATTTTATCACATTTATACAGCTGTGAATCATTATATTTGTAATTTGTTTAGAAGGACTGCTATAGGTAAAGATGAAAGAAATCCTAAAATTAGTTCAAATTATATTCAGTTGTCCAACAATTAAGATTTTAGTTAGATACTTAATTTTAATGGCCTAGAGATCCAGAAAGGACATTCATTTTCAACTCTAAAAACAGAAATGAAAAAGCAGCTCCAAGTTAATACCATGATAATACTGTTCCCACAGGAGCTTTTCTTTCCTTAATCTTTCTATATCCACAGGATTTTTATACAGTTAAACTCCTCTAACCATGCTTATGTGTAAGCAGTATCTAATGAAAAACAGTAACCTTAAACCAAAATAACAATTAAAACTAAAGTATACATTGCACACTAATAACTTCATGTGTCACTATTCAGAGAGCTTTTTTTATTAAAAAAAACCATCAAACTGAATGACTTCTTCAGTGGGATTTATTTCACTTGCTGCCATATAGTGTATAGCGAAATAAAGAAACTGGTGGTTCCAGAAAACTTGTGGGTGGATCCTAGGTATTAAGAAGCCTGAAATCATGTTCAGAATTTTTATTTGCACATCCAACATAGGAGTGAGCAGCTCCTCTGCTCTCCTTGCTGCATGTTGGTCAATATGATCTTCTACACATGAAGCATGTTAGGTGTAAAGCATGCATACATACCCAGTACAGTATGTTAGAACACCGATCCTGGAGGATTACAGCTTAGATGAAGCAGCAACCGTCCTGTCACCGTGGTAGCTGTCTTTTCGCTTACAATATCCAATGTAACAGAGAGACCAGGAGAAACAGATTGCTTACTGTTCTTATGTTGGTCTGAATGTACAAAAGTAATATTTGAAGAGGATTGAAAAGGGATTTCAAAGAGGATTGACCAAGAAGAGCTCCCAAACTCCAGAAAATATTAGGCACCAATTACCAGTACCAAAGGGATGAGGTTCCAAATAAAGCAAATCCTATACTTTATTTGCTTACAAGTTGTGGTGTTGGAGAAGACTTTCGAGAGTCCTTTGGACTGCAAGGAGGTCGAATCAGTCAAACCCAAAGGAAATTAACCCTGACTGTTCTTTGGAAGGATAGATACTGAAACTGAAACTCAAATACTTAAGAAGAAAGAACTCATTGGAAAAAAACCTGTTATTGAGAAAGATTGAAGGCAAAAGGAGAAGAGGACAGGAAAGGATGAGATGGTTAGATAGTGTCATTGATGCTTTAGGCATGACTTTGGGCAGTCTCAGAGGGATAGTGGAAGACAGAGAGCCTTGGCATGCTGTGGTCCATGGGGCTCTAGGGCATCAGGCATAACTTAGTGACTGAACAACAGCAACAAATACTTTCTTGAAAGCTGTGGGGTTTTGTTGTTTAGTATATGCTTTCTGAGCAACTTATTAAAATGTTTCATTTTTGCTTTGAGAAACCAAGAAGATATTGGACATTAAAGGTACTGTATTAAAGCAAATAATTGGCTTTAATGTGTTCATTGTGCTTGAATTGTACTGCCAGCAGAATCAAAGAACTGATGCACACCATTATTATTTCGCCACAGTTCTAAGAGTTTGATAAAGTTTCCCTGATATTTTGTAAGAGCATACATTTCATTCTTTTTGTAGCAAGCAGAGGTTTGTTTATAGGTATTCAATTGGTAATTTACATTTGTTACAACATTTTGTGCTGAAATCAGGTTACAACTGTCTTCATTCTTAATAGACAAGTTGATGGAAAGCAAAGCACCAATTAAATTTAAAAAGTTATTTATTCTGTTATTACAGAATAAATTTCTATTCTCTAATAAATAAATGAATATGTAGCTTGTATTTCCCCCCAAATATTATTAAAATGCCATTTGCCCTTTGTTTTATCAGGATTTTGAAGAAAATCCTTTTGTTGTTTTTCCTTGACTTGAGTATTCTTATATGTATTATCTTATGTGAAAGATACTTTGTTTTTGGTATTACACATATTCCAAATAGTGTTTTTCAAACTTGGAGCTTAGGATTTCTTTCTCAACCACAAACAGTGTAGTTTACAGAATGTTTTGATTTTTCTTTTCCTTTCTTGGTGATAATAATTTCTTGTGAATTGGTCCCCTCAAATGATGAAAAACTTGTTTTTTCAGCCTGTTGTCCAATGCTAGACAGCGTTATAGGAGTACTTTTACTCACAATTCAGGACAGAGTTTCTTGGATCTCTTAGGAGATCCTGTCCTTGTTGCTTAGGAATGGTTGAAACAGTTAACCTCTTCCTTTGATGTGTATTATTTCATCATAATTGATTCATTAAACTTCCCTATCACCCCAATAAGTTCTAGTCATTTGATTGGAGCATCCTATAAGCCTGTAAAATAAATGAATAACTTCCTTTCTACTTTCAGACAGACAGCTGCTGTTAGCCATCAATAGATGGCCAGCCAGTTAATAGCTCCCAGGTCAGTCTTTATATTGCTATCTCTTTCCTTGTGTGCAGTATTTTGTTTGGTGCTTCTTAGTTTCATCAGACCTTTAAAAATATTTTAAAGATGTTGGCCTTTTGCTTTTATAATATCAACCTTTTTTTGTCACCTTTGAAAAATTGGCCCTTTTTAGAAAATCTGAAAGCAAAAGTTCTTTGTCTCCTCACCCATTTACTTTCTTCTTCTGTGTGATATAGTTTTTTTTAAAAAATATTACTTTTCTCCAATAAATAGGTATTTGTGGAGAAATCCTAAATAATGAAACAACTCCTGGGGTTATTAACAGTTTTGTTTTACTTCCTTAAATCAGCAGTATTGATCAACTGGATCGTTTCCTAATGAGCCATTATCCACATATGGAGGTACTTGTAATTTTGCCCTTTGACCTATAAAAAGCTTTGAATGAAAAGACCAAGAAGCAATGTCCCCTTTATATGCTTCCATTAAATTGTCTTTAAACGCACTCTAGAAAGAAGGTAGATCCAGCTATGCAATGTGAAAACATTTCAGAAATGCAATAAGCAAAAAGATGTACAGCCTACATCTCACAATGACAAAATATCCATCAAAACATTATAATGTTTCTTGTCCTTTCGGAATAAAAAATAATGCAGTACACAGCTTAATGATGAGTGGTTTGTTAGTTCAAACATACTATTTCTTCTCTTTGTTTCAGGAAGACTAGAGCTAATATTTAAAAATGGCCACCCAAGAAGAAGAAAAAATGAATTGAAGTCCTCGGACTATAAGACTCATTACAAACCTCCTGGCAGGCATATCATTCTCCTGCTTTCCAGAGTTACAATAATTCACTCCTTTTACATGGACTGTAACTCACTGCAAAAATTACAGCAGGCTGGTTCAATATGACCTTACAATCTATTATCTGCACAGACCAATATATTTCATGTACTGGAGACTGGTTTGAGGTCACTGTAATTAATGGTTTTAAAATGATTTTCCTTACCAGAGGATAAGCATGCTTTGTACTTTCTACTTTTTAGGGAGGGGAGGGGGAGAGATGCTGAAAAAAGCTGTTTTTTAAAAAGATCAATTATTCATTTTGTGTTCAGAGCAGAAAAAATGAGCAGAATCAGAATAGCAAGTTTATAAAACCTACATATAAGCTTTAAATACAAATGTTCAGTTTATTTTTAAATTTTTAATAAACTTTTTTGCACAAGCATTACACAAAATAAGAGATAAAAAGATATAAGAAGTAGGATACAATATAATTTTTAAAAATATGTTGCAAAAAGAAGCATTGAAGGAGAACCTTCCAGAATAGCAATAGCACTTAGACATACACTGCCTCACAGGGCTTTACAGACCTCTCTAAGTGGCTAACAGAATCAGCATATTTCCCAAACAATCTGGGTTGTCATTTTACCAATCTCCGGTGGATGGAAGGTTGACTCAGCCTTGAGTCTAGTAAGATTCGAACTACCATATTGCAGTCAGCTGGCAGTCAGCAGAAGTAGCTTGCAGTCCTGCATTTTAATCACTGTGTCACTGTGGCTCTTGGTGTCGTTCCACATGTGATCATTCCTAAAATGACACTGAAGTTCTTGGTGAATGTAGAAGGATCTCTCCAGACAGTCTTGTCTATCTTTTATTGTCCTTTTTGGTACCAAGTTGTTTGAGATCTTGTAAGTTAAGAGCAACCAACAATCCCTGCATATAGTTTAGCACTGGTGTGATGTGTTAACCAGTTGTCCAACTTAACACCTGCTCATTGCATTCTAAATCAAATACAAGGAAATAATTACCTAACTGTGTAAACAGCAGGTTACTAGTGTGTGAATCATTGTTGAAGCATAAAAAAGAACTTGACAAATTACACTTATTCAAAATGGAACATAAATACTTAAATGGCCAAATCATGGCATTCTTAGTATTTATCCACTGGTACAGACAAACTGAGGCCCCTTTTCTTAGAAACAACCATTTAATTCAAGGAAAAAATGATCTGCCAACTCTATCAACTAAAACATTATTTTCTATATATTAATGTACAGTGTAGAATGTCTGGGCAGAGTATCTGAAGCTCCATGGGCACGGATGTCTTCTCTTGGTCCTGCCTGAATACATGAGGCTTAATTCAAGAGAAGCTTGCCAAACAGCCAGAAACTCTTTACATCTGCAGAATTCCAGTTTATAGGAACAGCCTTCATGTGGGAACAGTTCAACTTCTGCTGTTGATTACTTCAAATGACAGGGATATCAGGTGAAGCTCAGTTGGGCTTGCTATAGGAACCCTTTTTTGAGATGTAGGGGGAGAAAGGAACAGAGTTACTGATAGATCCATAACAACTATGGGACACTCCCAAGATATTTCCATCTTTTCTATTCCATGCACAGCTCCCTTCACTTACTTTACTTACTTCACTCTGAACTTCCTTCTGCATTTGTCCAATATTCTGACAATATATTTTTTGCAAAGGAAAGAAATCCCTCCATTTCCCACCATTCAGTCTAAACTGAAGAAGCTTCTTGAATGAGAAGCAAAACATTTTCAAAGAAGTCCAGTTGCCTTTTGAACAGCACCTTTGGGGTGTCATTGTTTTGGGTTGAATTTAAAACTGCAGATATTAATTATCAGCAGTTTTAAAAAAAACATAGAAAATGATAACATTCATTCTAAATGTTCATAAACATAAGATGCAGAGGTGGTATTCAGCAGGTTCTCACCAATTCTGGAGAACCGGTAGCAGATATTTTGAGTAGTTCTGAGAACTGGCAAATATCACCTCTGATGGGAGATTTTACAGTATCCTTCCCCTGCCATGCCCATCAAGCCACGCCCGCAGAACCAGTAGTAAAAAATTTTTGAATCCCACCACTGAGGAGATGGTGAATGAAATTTATCAGAAAGTATAGCAGATATCTGTCTCTTCTGGACTTACAATTCCTATATGAAAACTTAGCCTGAAAGTAATTGACCAACATTCATTCTTTTATTAAAGCAGTAATAAAGTTTTTTAAAAATCCTAGGCTGAAGCTATTTCTCAAGCAATATCCAAAGCCAAGTTTATATTTGGTATTCCACAGAATATTGAAGAATAGTGTGGTTGTGCTCAGTATCCCAGGAAATCCTTTCCCTTCCATTTATCCTTCCTCCTATTCCTTTACCCCTTCTGAGAAAACTGGTAATTAATATTTCATATCCCCTGACGCAGCCTGATAAAAATTATCCACTATTTAAGATCCTGGCAGCATAGAGTTTTGGTATAAACTCCAATGATGCAAAAATGATGCAACATACATTGTAATGTCAAAATGCAGTCCACCATATCATATACACAAATTATCAGCGATTACCATCCCAACACTGTAATGTACCTTTCCCCCACTGTGAGGTGGAGGTGATCAAAGCCCAAACTGCAGACAATTTCCATAAAACAGTATTTTGGGTGTGGCCAATGTGCAATTTCAATCCATGCTTTCAGAAGAGAAAGGAGTCTTATATAAAGTTAATAAAGTCTCTTTCAGTTCAAACTTCACTATTGGTGAACAAGTCAATGTAGTTTTCTGGGGAGCAATATTAAAACATTCTCCTTCCCTCCCTCCCAAATTTGTTCTCTAGCCAAGAGCATGAGAAATTCCTGGCCAAATATTAACCAGATCTGGGCATGCCCAGACAAAGTTGAATAAGGAACTTAAACAAATGGAATTAAAGAAGCTAAAAGATGTCTGTTGTAGATTGAGGGAAATGAGAGGCTAGACCAGAGCATACTCGTAACTGGTTTTATTCAAAGAATAAATGGTTGTCGCGTCTGCCAGCTAACAGGCAGACTTGCCAGCGAACAACGGCTGGCTCAGCCCGACAGCCGGCTTTTATAGCCGACTGTCAAACGGAGCCAACCAATGGGAGCTGCTGGTGCTCCCGCTTAAAGAACGGACCTGGTTGGGAACACCAACCAGTCCCAAAGACATAACACCCCTTCCCCCTAGATGGGAACATGCATAGTCCCTGAGATACACCGGTGGTCTGTGTTGGCGACCGGAGCGTCGTAGCTCAGGAGAGCCACTGGGTGGCAACGAGTCCGTGGGGCCCTGGTCAGAGGGCGTTGGGGAGCGAGCTTGACTCGGCGCCGGATCTTGGACCCGGGGAAAGTCCCTGCCTTCAGGCTGGCTTGGAGAACAGTCTCTGCCCGAATGGCCGGTGACCTCGCTGGGTGGTAGTGGTGGAGTCTCAGGCTGGCAGTCCCGGTCTACTGCCGGCTCCCTCTGCTCTGTTGGGAATGGCTGGTCCCTTTGGAAACTCTCGACTGGACTCTGGTGGGGAACTTGAAAACTGTCCGGTGGAAATGGCTCTGAGCTGGTCAGACCGCTCCGTCGCCTCCTCAGTTGGTCCAGGTGCCTCCGCCACACGCGACCGTCTTCCAGCTGGACCCGATAGGATCTCGGACCTGTGACAGCCACGACCTTCCCCAGCACCCACAGAGGATCCCCCACGTAGTTCCTAGCAAAGACTAGGTCATGTAATGCAAAATCTCTGACCAGACTGTCAGACCCCAAAGGGGTGTCTGGGCAGTAGTGGGGGTGTAGCCTGTCTAAGGTAGTCCTCAGGCGTCTCCCCATTAACAGTTCGGCCGGGGACTTGTTCGTCGTTGTGCAAGGTGTAGTATGCTGGCTTAGGAGGAAACGAGACAGTTTAGAATGCCAGTCTTCTTGGCCGAACCTGGCCAGTGCCTCCTTAGCCAATCTAACTGCTCTCTCTGCCAACCCGTTGCTAGCAGGGTGAAAGGGGGCCGTGAGGACGTGTCTGATGCCCAGATTGGTGACATACCTGCTAAATTCACTCGAAGTGAACTGGGGGCCATTGTCAGAGACCAGTGTGTCAGGAAGTCCGTGAGTCACGAAAAAACGAGTCAGGGATTTAGCAACTGCCTGGGTGGTGGTCGTGGGAAGTAAGGCCACATCTATCCACTTAGAATACGAGTCCACGACCACCAAGAAAGTCTTGCCATGCATTGGCCCGGCCAGGTCGATGTGAAGCCGTGACCATGGGGCATTGGCACTTTCCCACTTGGTGGGTGTGGCGGCTGGCGGGGCTGCCCTAGATTCCTGACAGGGTCGACAAGAGCTTACCCACTTGGCGATCTGATCGTCCATCCCGGGCCACCAGATGTAACTGCGAGCCAACGCCTTCATCCGTACGATGCCCGGATGGCCCTCGTGCAGTACCTTCAGGATGGGTATGCGAAGGATGGTTGGAATGACGACTCTGGTACCCCACAACAGGCATCCTTGCAACTTAGAAAGCTCCTGCTGGCGAGTTTTAAATGGGGTGAAATCAACTGAATAGTTAGTTTCCGGCCACCCCCTCCCTACCCAGTCCAGAACCTGGGCGATTGTTTTGTCCTTTTTTGAATGTGCCACAATGTTGTCTGCAGTCACTGGCAGCTTGAGTTCGTTGACCTCAAAAATAGCATGCACAGGAGCTGGGTCCTCGACTGGGGCCGGCAAGGGACAGCGGCTGAGGGCATCTGCGTGGCTCAGATTCTTTCCGGGACGATAGACCAGTTTGTACCAGTAAGCCACCAGGAACAAGGTCCATCTAGTCATCCTGGGTGACAATACCTGTGGAGTTTGCTTGTCCCCTGATAACAGTCCTAGAAGCGGCTTGTGATCGGTAATGAGTTTGAAATGGTGCCCGAATAGGAATTCGTGGAATTTTTTGACTGCTGCTACTGCAGCCAGGGCCTCTTTATCTATTTGGCTGTAATTACGTTCAGTCGCTGAGAAAGTTCTTGAAAAGAAGGCAATTGGTGCCTCGGAGCCATTGGGGAGTCTGTGGCTTAAGACAGCTCCTATCCCAAAAGGGGATGCGTCTGCGGCTAGGACCAAAGGAAGGCGTTGGTCAAATTGGATTAAGACCGCCTCAGAGGTGAGTAGAGATTTGACTGCCTTAAATGCATGGTTTTCTTTGGGTCCCCAGTGCCATGGTGAGTTTTTATCTAAGAGTCTGTGCAGGGGTTCAGCGACTGAGGCTTTGTGTGGGAGGAACGAAGCGTAGAAATTCAATAACCCCAGGAAGGCTTGTAACTCGGTTTTGTTGGTAGGCGTGGGTTCCTCGTGGATGGCCTTGACTTTAGATTCCACTGGGTGGATGCCTGAGGCGTCTAGCCTGTATCCTAGAAAGTCCACCTGTCTAGTGGCGATGGCACACTTCTCCCGTTTTAGTTTGAGGCCATGCTGCCTGAACTTCTCTAATACTGCCCTGACTCTCTGGATGAGTTGGGGTCTGTCCCTGGCTGAGACCAAAATGTCGTCGAAATATGGAACTATGCCAGGGAGGCCTTGGAGAATTTGTTCCATCAGTGATTGGAAAATACCTGGGGCTACACTTACGCCAAACTGGAGACGTTTACACCTGAATGCCCCTCTGTGTGTTACTATGGTCTGTAAGTCAGCCGTTTGATTATCAACAGGGAACTGTTGATATGCCTGTGACATGTCCAGTTTGGTGAAAATGGTGCCAGGTTCGAATGTGTGTAACAGGTGCTGAATGACTGGAACAGGGTATGCGCTAACCTGTAGATAACGGTTAATTGATGTCTTGTAATCAGCACAAATTCTTAAATTACCGTCTTTTTTAAGTGGGGTGACTATGGGGGTCTCCCACTTAGCGAAATCAGTGGGTTCTATCACCCCTTGCTTGAGGAGCTTGTCTAGTTCCGCGTCCAATTTGGGGCGGATGGCGAAAGGTACTCTACGTGGTTTTAAGCGGACGGCAACTGCCTGGGGGTCTACTGAGAAGGAGATGGGAGTGCCATTATAACAGCCTAACTCGCTACTAAAAACGTCAGAATAGTCTGAGAATAAGGAGTCAACATCCGAAGTTGAGACAGCATGGATCCCTGTTACACTAAGGCCAAGAGAGGGAAACCAATCCAATCCCAAAAGACTAGGGAGGGCACCATTAACAACCACTAAAGGCAAATGGCCTTTGAAGGCTTGGAATTTAACAAGGAACTTGCCTTTCCCGAGGACCGGGATGTTCTTTCCTTGGTAGTCCCTCAAGGTGAGATGGCACTTTTGAAGCTGGCTCCTTGTCAGTCTGGGCTGGATCTTCTTAAGCGTGTCCCAGGAGATGATTGAGAGCGCTGACCCCGTGTCTACCTCCATGCGGCAGGGTTTACCTTCTAAGAAGACAGAAAGTGTAATTTTATTGGGGGTTTGAAATGTGTGGTTAGCATGGTAGCAAGTATAGCAGTTCTCTACTTGCCCTTGGGAACCAGGAGAAGAAGGAGATTTTTGTGGAAAAACGCGCGCTGCCTGGCAGACTCTTGCGAGGTGACCTTTCTTGTGACAGTTGTGGCAGCTGGCGTTTCTGAACCTGCAAGATGCCCGGGAATGGGAACCTCCACAGGTTAGGCACAAAAGGGTTTGTTTTGGGCCACTGTTGTTTCTTTGCCTCGCTCCTACCTGCGGCTGTCTCATCGGCTTGAGACGATGAATGTCAGAGTATTCTGCAGGGTCATCTTCGCCCACCACTTCTTCAGAGTGGATGGAGGAAGTGCTGGGCTTGGGTGCGGTGCCCTGGATCTCGGCTGCTGATTGGGCTGAGAGTTCAGCAGCTAAGGCTTCCTCAACGGCCTGGGAGAGATTTAAATCTTTTCTGGCCAGCAAACGTCTTTGGAGCCTTAGATCTCTTACCCCACAGACGAGTTGGTCGAGCAGCATATCGTCCAAATAGTTCTTAAACTCACAATGTAGAGCTGCTGTCCTCAGGGCGGCCATGTATTGGTTGATGGATTCCCCCTCGGCTTGCTTCCTCATTCTAAACGCGAAACGTCTAGCGATCTGGGACGGTTTCGGTGAGTAGTGGTTGGAAAGTGTTTCCAGCAGCTCAGTCCACGGGACGTTCCTGATCTCTCGTGGTGCGAAAAGTGCTGTGGTGGTATCGAAGACTGCAGCCCCACAGTAGCTGAGGAACTAGGATTTCTTCCTATGCTCCGCAGCATCAGCCAAACCGATGGCATCGATAAAATGGTTGAAGCGATTCTTATACGAATCCCATTTTTCCTCATCGGGCTTGAATGGTGGGAATGCCGGATTGACATTCATTCTGGATCCCTCAGTCTCTTAGCAGACTGGTCTGTCTCTCTGGGTGTTCGTGGCCCTGGTTTAACGCTAACCGTGAGCGCTGGCGGCTGTGGCTACAGCGCCCTAAACTCGCTCAGTGACTCCAGCCTTCGTGAAGGCAGTTTGTATTTTCGCGCTCTCTGCAAATGTTTGGCGGCTGTGGCTACAGCGCCGTAACTGACAGCAATTCGAATTTCGCGCTCCCTGGAGAGCGTTGGCGACTATGGCTATAGTGCCGTAACTGACAGCAATTTGAATTTTTGCGCTCCCTAGAGAGCGTTGGCGACTGTGGCTACAGTGCCGAACTTCACTCAAGTGGTTGAATTCAAATGGCAGCGGTTTGAATTTCGCGCTCCTTTGCGAGCGCGGGCGGCTGCGGCTTCAGCGCCCGACTTTCACTAACTGTAGCGTTCTAACTCGAGCGGCTACAACGCTCGTGACTTTCACTCTCAGACAGCAGCGATCTGAGCCCGAGCTCTCTGCGAGCGATACGGCTGCGGTTCAGCGCGGTGATTCTGGTAGCGTGATTCTCAGCTCTTTGAATGAGTGCTTCTGGCTAGCCTGCCTATCCCATCCTCGTCGCCAGTGTTGTAGATCGAGGGAAATGAGAGGCTAGACCAGAGCATACTCGTAACTGGTTTTATTCAAAGAATAAATGGTTGTCGCGTCTGCCAGCTAACAGGCAGACTTGCCAGCGAACAACGGCTGGCTCAGCCCGACAGCCGGCTTTTATAGCCAACTGTCAAACGGAGCCAACCAATGGGAGCTGCTGGTGCTCCCGCTTAAAGAACGGACCTGGTTGGGAACACCAACCAGTCCCAAAGACATAACAATGTCAATTTCATTTTGTTTTCTAATGTTGTTTTCCAAAAAAGATCACACTTTCTTTCTTTTGCAAATAATAGAAATATACACTTTAGAGCATTTTTTGTGTTACTAAGTTATACTGAGCCCCTCCCCCAAATGTTGGCAAGCTATTATTATAAATTCTAATTTACAAAATATGAGTAATATCATTTGTAACCCCTCCCTGCCCTAGAAATATATGGCTTGCTTTTGGTGGTTGCAGTACATATGTTTTATAAATGAGTTGAAGATTGCATTGTTTGTGTGGTCGTGTGTGTGTGTGTGTGTGTGTGTGTGTTGTATCTGCATGTGTTCCAAGTACACTTGCTAAGTATTATCCAGATATTATCAAGATAATAAATACTGTTTTAGGTCTCAAGATGGTGTCACCTTAGCGAAGTTAAAAACTTACTTTAAAAATCCATTTAGCAAAGCTCTATCTTCACTTGCATCTACAAGGCCATCAATTTCAGGGCAAGTACATTTCTGGAAGAAGTCTGTTCCATAAGATAAAGGCCGTGATGGAAGATCAAGCTCTTGTTATCCTTGTTTCTTTCCATGGGCTTGTTATGACACTTCAGTTCATTGGCTTTTTTCTTTCTTTCTTTCTGTATACTATAATATATGGTAATTACTTGCTTTTCTGTGTGGGATGTGTGTTAAAAATGGGCTTCTGTTGTCAGGGAGGTTAACCTTCTCAGTTAATAAACAGTTTCTCTTTCTGTCAAAGATAAAAACCTAAATTTAATTTTGTATACAATGCCTTTTTTTTTCAATCAGAACAAAACATTTACATTTATTCCAAATCCTTCCCCCCCATCTTATAATCAGTATTTAGCTAGTAATAAGAGTATCTTGCTATCATAGTTCAGGTCTCCTGACTTTGTAAAGTATTATAACAAATTTCAAAAGCTTTTTCTTGTTGAAATTAAAATTAGCAGTGCTACATAGGGATATTCTCTTACAGATCAAAACTGTGTATGTGTGTGTGTGTTTATGTGTGTTGTGCAGGTGTGTGGGTGTATAAGAAAGAAAGCATGGCAGTTTGGGAAAAAGTTTTGATCCGACTTGTAGTTTATAGCCTACGTGATGGAGATGGCTTCTTAAGAGTTATCCTGAACTTAATGTGGAATAACTAAAATTAGTTCTCTCAGATTTTCTTTTCTACTTTTCATTAAATACAGACATGATTCCAACTATGTTTGGCTGGAAGATCCATCCATCCAGGACACACACACACACACACACACACACACACACACACAGAGAGAGAGAGAGAGAGAGAGAAACAGACAGACAGACAGACAGATAGGAGAGAGAGGAGAGAGGAGAAAAGGAGACAGGGAGAGAGATATATGCTGGAGCTAAGCCTTTTCTTTACTCTGACTCCATGCTTAGTTCTGCAAATTATGCCTCACTCATTGCCAAAGCATTTGATTTCTCCTACCTCTGTAGTTTTTGCCCTCAATTTTGTTCTAATTCATGCATACAATGTAAATTTGTGTTTTTCTTATTAACCTTGTCCCTAGGATCTTACAGTATAACATTTGACCTAAAAGATAAAGGAAGAATGAAAGTCAAGAAAAAAACGGTTAATAAGGAAGCAAGAGGTAGTTGTTCACAATGTCTACATTTAACTGTTTGCGGAGTTTTCCTAGAGTGCAGGGAGCAAAAGCCCTGAACAAAAGGTAGTTTTGATTATAACGTTTGTGCATCTTGTTTTCCTCTTTTCTTGCCTACTTTTGATTTCACTGATTAATTTTATCCAGTCACCTTAGACATTTGAAGTCCTTTCTTGTTGTGTAACAACCCTGGCATAAAGTATATCAAAGAAGATGAAAGCCCTGGTTGCCATACAAGCAACAGCCACATTGTGTTGTAGCACAGGATAACTCAGCTTAACGATCATATCAGGGAATATGCCATATCTGCCCACATATTGGGATCTCCTACTGTGTACCTCTAAATAATTTAAGAAGCAGAATAAACTTAATTGTATGTTCCATAGCATATGTAACAAGCAATCAAATAAATCTTTGCATTGTAGCAACACAAAGCAAAAGGCATAGGGAAGGCATGCAGCATTAAAGCTATAAAAAGATAGATATATAAAAACATAAAATATATGAGGTTGAGACTATTCGTTATAAAATATGCTCTGGTGACAGAATAAACTAATGACTAAGGTTGGGTGCTAAGCATCAGACAGAAGTCAATATTTAGTGATTTTTTTAAAAAAATATCCATTCTTATATGGCATCTGTAGTCTGGCTGTGGCTTCATTAGCAACAGAAATATCAAAACAGAGTTCAAGGAAGTATTTTCTCATTCCTGTCAGTGGTAGAATTCAAAATATTTTACTACTGGGTTCGGTGAGTTTGCTCTTTCCATGCGTGCATGCTTCATGCATGCGCACGCAGAGGGTTTGCTACTGATCTTCTCCTGCAATCCTGCACTCTCCCTGTATGTTAAACAGCTGATGCGCAGCAATCCGCTGTGCTGTGCAAAGCAGCTGAGCTTGAAAACCAGGAAATAAAGGTAATAATAGAGCTGGGGTGGGCCCAGAAGCTGTTTGTCAGAGAGAACCAGTCCACTCACAGATGATCCTCAAAACTACCGGTTCAGCCAAATCGGGCCAAACCAGGAGAATACAACCTCTGATTCCTTTGTGTAGGTGTGTGTGTGTGTGCACATGTGTTTGTGTGTGGTAGTCCATATGGATAGGTCTGTGGCTGCAGGTGTTCATTGTGATATGTCAGAATGAGTCATGAGTTTATGTTTACTTTTATATGACTACCTCTACTATTTTATTGATTTAAAAGCCAAACTGGAGAAAAGTGGTTAAGATTACCTTCTCAAATGGAAACAATAAAGCTAGAAGTGTGGGGCAGCAGGAACATCACAGTCAGTGGTGGTATTCGACTGTTCGTCCCAGTTCTGGCAAGCTGGTAGGAGCGATGAGCAGCGAAGATCGCACCGGTCTCTCTGCCACTCTGGTGTTGGGCCCACCTGCCCGCCCAGGCTCCTGTACTCACTTTTATCTGCTGAATTTAAAGTGCAACTGAAGCAACAGCTGCTGAAGTGACCAGGATTGTGCAGGCTTGCAGGAGGCGAGTTAGAATGCCTCTGCACCTGTGCAAATGCCTCTGCATTTTATACATAAATAAAATAAATAAATGGCTGCTACTAGTCATGATACTTGGTATCCTTTTTATGTTTTTCATCATCAGTGGCTTAAACAGTGGGAATCTAACCAGCAATAACAGAGTCTCCCTTCTATCCTTGTTAGCATTAATTGAAAACACCCTCAGAAGAAAAGTAACTTGACTCTATTTTTAAATCTGAAAGTTTTATACTTTATATTTTTGATCAGCATAATGAATTTGAGTCCTACAGAACTCGTAATAGCTTATGTCCAGTTTTGGCAACTTTAAGACTTGTAGGCTTCAACTATCAGAATTCGCTAGTGAGCATCCATTTGTTGGCTTATGCATATGTTGCCACACTAAATCAGATCAGAAATATTTTTTAATAGTTTCAGGAACAAAACACAAACAGTACCACGCTTGGACAGTTCTGAACTACAACTGACTGTATCTTATCATTATCTTCTTTGGCAAAGGCTTATTCAAGGCACAGAGTATCTGACTTTGTATCTTGTATTTCCCATTCCCTGAAATGTCTTGCTTTGTCAATTTCATCTGAAGGGTATCATAGCTAGCATTAATTTAATCCCTTAATATACTTCTTCTCCCATGTATTTCTGAATTATATCTCCCAGCATCCACATTTTAAAAAAGCTTGTTAGTGAAAGATCTTCTGTTATTTATAGGTATGGCTTTAAGAAAGGCCGTCTGCTATTTGCAGATTAGTATTTGAACGTGTCATTAGCTTTGCTTTTTCTTCCTCTTTCCTGCTCTCTTTCGCTGGCTGCATCTGTCACTTTCATTTAATCTCACATTCAATATTTTTAAATAATCTTTTATAATATTAATTCAAATATATTTGTGAATTTTCACATGTTCCTGGAAAAATATGGCTCCTCCACTTTGCATTACTTATGTTTGTCTTTCACACATGACTCCTGTCTTTCTCTGTTATCTTCTCTCCCTCATCTTACTTGCTCCCAGTGTTGTGAAAGTATTGGCTGGGTACCAACTACCTTAGAATCTGGTTTATGCAGCCAACTCCCTCATATTTATCCTTTTGTAATAAAACTACATGTTTAATTATTCTAATTATCTTGTGTTGTTCAGTATATGTATATGTATCCACATGTGTGCTAATTGCTGTGCTAATTACTTACATGCTTCTTATTCTTTAACCTGAGGATATGTAATTGCATTTTGATCTACAGTTATAAGTTAGACACATTTTCAATGCTTGAAGATGTATTAGTTATGGTTATTTTAAGAATACAGAAGTTTGTGCAGAAGCAAATCTTGATTTTGGGCAGAATATAAGTATGTCTATCAGTTTATTATGCAATTGTCTGATTTAACAGTAAATGGTCTGTCAATATGGTTAAAAGTGACAGAAGCTAAAGAAACATCTTCTAAAATAAGTCTTCATATCTTCTATAAAGATTGTAATCCTGTAAAAAAAATTTTTAAAGAGATTTAACACTGGTCATTACCTTTTTTTTTTAAAAAAAAGAAACCTTTGACACTATTTCTGACTAAACATTATTATGCAGTTTCCTAACATACATGTTCTAGCTAATACTTGTTTGACAGCTTGTCAAGGATAATTACATCTAGGATTACAAGGTACAAAGGTCAATGAATTAATATGCCTCCAAGAAGCTTATAAGTATAAATTATTTATAAAGATACTTATGATAGAATATTGAATTTAATTTCTAACCAACAGAAGGTGGAGGAGATTCAGGGATTAGACATAAACATAATCAGTAGAATGACAGAATCATTTCAACAATTACATTAGCCATAGCACAACATATATTATTCAAGATATTGCATTTATGAGTAAATCAAAATAAAGGTGGTATTAGAAATGACAACTTAAACCAGGGCAAGGTTGTGTGGCCATATGCAATATTTCTTGATTCAGTTCTTATAGCAATGACTGTAATCGAGAATTGAAGCAGAAAATATCTCATGAAAGGCATTCCAGTAACATTATGATCACAGAAGTAAATAAAATAATCAAAGGGGATAGGAGAACAATTTCTTGTTCTCCTAAATTCTTGTAAATATGTATTGTATAATATGATTAATGAGCATCATAAAAATATTTTTGTGAGTGGTCAGAATGATTGGAAAAAGTAAGTGTTGTACTAAATTGAAAAAAAAATCTCAGACTTCATGTTTTGGCAGGAGCTGTGGTTTACAGAAAGCAATCCAATAGTTTATAACATGTGACAAAAATGCAATGAGTGAAAGATTTACTTATTCCTTCTGGAATAAAGATCAATTTTCCTCACGGCTAAATTTTTTGAAGTTGAAATAATTTCAGGTCCATTGAATGGGTTAAAGTGCAGACTGGAATTTAAAATAAACCATTTTCTTAGAACAGTTTTTATAATTTCTTGAAATGCAGGAACAAGAGAGGAGGCAATGTCTAGCTATTATTCTAAAAAGCAGAAGCTGGATGCAGCTCTATCATAATTATATAGAAAAACAATGTTTTGTCAACCCTAACAAGTCATAGTGATAAACAGATGGCTATTAATAGAACTTTTTTAAAATTAAGACTTTTGCTACATTGTCCACACTATTTATGCATTTTTCAAATTGTGTCCCTTTCAGAAGTTATCATTTTCATGAAGCTTTCATCTTTGAAATTTCTTATATTCCAATAACAATAATAATTTTAAAAAACCTTTCGAACATTTCCAGGCAATCAGCCTTTCTGCTTCTATGTTGTCTGATTCCACTTTAAAAATGCACCATTAGTTTTATTCAGATATTATGGCATCATAAGCAGGGGTCTGTTTACGTGTCAGTGGATCTAAAAGTACTTCCAGGTCTTTTGGGACAAGATGAGTAAGATAATGTTGAGTCGATTGGTGCTCAATCACTGACCAGGTTATTCCATTCCTGCTCATTCGTGTTCAAATACACATCCTGCTTTTGTTTTACAATGTTTTCATTGAAGATTTTATTAACAAAAAGTAAATTCAAAGAGAGAAATAAAAATAAAAAGATAGACGAAGGAAGGAAGGCAAAAGACAGAAAGAGGGAGGGGGAGGGGGAGGGGGAGGGAGGGAGGAAGGGCTTCCAATGTTCATCACAAGTACAAACAAATTTAGTGGTTCTTCAACCTCTATAAAATAATAGCAGTATCTTTTCTTACAACCCCTTCCTTACTTATAAACAAATCCATAAAATGTCAACTTTTTAATCCAACCTGTTAGTAAAAAGTCAGCAAAGGATTGAAATAAATTTATAAAAAAGTATTTTAACCATCATCAAATAAATGATAACTGCATCAGCATTACATTCTTTTATTTCTGTAAATCTTAATCTTTAAGTCATTCAAAAAATTTTAGATTTGATTTCTCTTCAATTCTTCTTTCTTGCATCACAAAGGATTCTTTGAGGGATTTAACAAAGCTCTTCTTTAAATTCAGTAAAAAGAATTTATCCAGTCATTTTTTTTTTTAAAAAAAGTATATTTCACATTTAATTTTTAAAGCTTCAGCCAACTCCTTTTGTATATCTAGTGAAGAGCTCTTACTAAAGTCATTCTTTTGGCCTGTCACTTGTATTTTCACTTAAATTGCCTTCACAAAATAAAATTTTTAAAGAAAAAAAAATGACCAGCTGTTTCTGTGCTCACTGTGATGATAAGACTTCATTCCTTTCTGCAATACTGACAGCAGTTTTTCACTTGGCTCCTTTGTCTAATTAAGCCAGGCATCAGGAGGTAAGCCCATTTTCCTGGAACACTAAGTAGTGGTACTTTGTCCTCTTAAAAGCAGGGATTGCTGTGAAATCACTGTTCCACATCCACAGAAAACTTTTGACCACGGTCAGTCACCAGCTGTGATGTACCCTGATCACTTTGTATGCTTGATGTGCTACTTGTTGTCCCTTACCTCACCTGCTTGCACTCATCTCTGCCATTTGCAAAAGTGGCTTCTGATCAGCGGGAACCAAGAAGCCTCTTCTCAAGTGCAGAAAGAGCCTGAGGAGGAAGAAAGAGGATGGGATAAGAAACAGGATCTTCAGGTGTGACATAGCATCTTTTACAATCACCCCAATCATCACTGTGATATTACACCAAAAGGAATGGATTGTATATTCTTCAGGAATGGCTGAATGAGCCTGAAGACTCAGCCATTCTGAAGATGTGGGTGAAGGAAAACAGAAAAAAGTATGTCATATCAGAGAACAAATATAACTGGTTATTATTAGCAATGGACAATAATAAGACCCATTAAATCATATGCAAAAAGGCACAGAAAATCTATAATCATATACAAAATCATGTGCAAAAAGACACAGAAAATCTATAATCATAACACTGTTATTTTTTACTTTATTAACTGTAAAAATTAACATTCCATATCATGGTGGTGTGGTTTAAGTCAATCAGTTAGAGTCACCATTCTGTCTCATGATTCTATCAAACTTATCAAGATTTTAATTTTGATTAAGTTATCTCTTCCTATGAATACGTGAGGTTTAACTAAAATCCCTTTTTGTGGAACATATTTTTTGTGTAATATTACAAATGTGTTATGTGAATTTGTGTGGATATCCTAGTCTAATATTTGTCTTACTGTTAGCAAACATATTTATTACTATATGAAAGGGCATACAGGAATGAGTGTATCTGAATGATACAGTTATTAAAAACAATTAAACACTGAACTATTTAATAAAAATATGTTTCTTCACAATGGCAATGTATATTTTTTAGAACCTGTTCACTATGCCACTCACATGAAGTAAATGTACAAAAACATGGAACTGTTGTTGAAGTTACATATCTGAATGAGACAACCATGCAAGAAAGTCACATTACATTAAAAAAATGGCCAGTGTGAAAAAATTTGGTTTCAGGTACATGAACCATTTGTTGACCTGACAAAATATTCATCTAAACTCAATACAAATGAAAAAATTTGTGACAGCAATGAACAAGAAAGGTGAAGGTTTTTGTTATTGGAGACATATGTTTCCAAGAATAACTGATGCCAAGGTTAAGAAAGGCATTTTTGTTGGTCCACAGTTAAGATATGTCATCAGTGACAAGTGGTACAAAGTGAGGGCAGAGAAAATTGTCTGGAAAGCATTCCAAGATGTTGTTGAGAATTTTCTTGGCAACAACAGAGCACTAAGCTACATTTAGCTGGTTGATTAACTTCTTACAGTCTACAAGATCATGAAGTTGCATGATCTTCAGGAAGCAAAACTCTTAAAAACCAATTGTTGCCCAGTGTTATAAATTAAGAAAAATGACTTTGGAGTGATAAAAGCAACATTAAGATTGCATCTCTCACAAGGACATATTGGGAAAATGAAGCATCTATTTTATATTTCAAGAAGCTTACTACAATCTAATATCACTGTGGAAGAAAATAGCATTTTACCAACAGGTGACATATGAATATTATTTAAGAATATCTTATTACTTCCTTAAGTATCTATTGTCAAGGGATTGATATTGTCTGCAGTTTAACACTATTTTCATTCCATTTCAGTCATTTTCAATGCAATACACCTGAAATTTCCTCTGCTCCAGTATAACTCTATTATCATGCATGTGACTTTCAGTATGACCAAAATGAGACAAGGGAGAAATGCTGTTTACAGAAACAAAAGACACATACAATATGTCATTTACTATTTTTTGCACTATTAAATAAATTATGAATAATACAGGAAGTGATGAATTATTTGTAGGAGCGATAAGTAAACAGGTACAGGCACACTAAGTGTAAAAAAACTAGTGTAACTGAAAAATTAATGTCTTTTTTAGAAATAGATTTTGTTATGAAAGTAAGAGATGACAACAAAGAGGACTAAGTGAAACACACTAACTGAAGAAGAATAAAAAAGATTCCCTAGTTTTGCATGGTGAGGAGAATTGGAGCCAGGTGGTATTCATCTTGTTTTATGGCCCTGGTGTTGTGGAATGTTTGCTGACTTCTCTTTGGTCACTTTCTGGAAGTTGATAAAGAAAGACCTTTTGGTGTTCATTATATAATTCTATTTGTTGTTGGGATATTATTTATTATTTTGGTTCATCTCACAATCAGCAAAGTATTTAATCTGAATTTGGCAGTTTTATTCACCTAAGAAGTCTTTTCCAAAGATATAGCATACAAAGATGCTGATGTTTTATGCTGTTAGAGATATTGTTGCAGAATGTAAACTGTTCTAGCAAAGTTGCCTTTTGCAATTGACTAAGGGTGAATTTATCAATGCCAATGGTATTCAAGTGGTGCTGTTATTTTAGGATTGCTCCCAAGCCATCCATTACTATCAGTATTATTCTTGCTTTTGTCATTGTGGTTCTACTTCTATTTGCAGGTCTTTGTGTTTTGTGATTTTTTTCCAACTTCCCTTTTTTTTCTTCTGCTGTCTCCAAGTATTGCCATAACCAATATCCAGACTTTTGTCTTTCTTATTGACAATTGTTAATAAGATGTGTTATGTGACAGATGCTTGCTTGTCAGTTTGAATTTTAAAATCCCAGAGTACTTTTGATTCTTCAATTTGTATTACTTTGTCTGTTCTCTGATCCCATCAGTTCTTGTTTGCAGGCAAGTAATATCTCTTGCAGATACTCCAATGTACCATTGTTGTTATTTTGTCATGTTGTTGTTTGTTGCCAGTTATAATTCATAACACTGTCAGCCAAATGTTTATACTATATTTGGCTTTTTAATCCACCAGTTAGGCAAATGCGATTGCTTGCTAGTGTTAAAGTTAACATTGCAGGATCTAGGCTGTTCCAAGTACAGCTTCCTTTTGCATTAAGACTGAATACTAGAATCTATTAAAATACAAATAAACAAGAATCTTTGTAGCTCAGGGTTGAAATGAGGGGTCCTTTGTGTTCTCTGAACTTGCTTGTTTTCTTGCAGACATTTCATTACCCAAAATAGGTAACAACATCAGTGTTAGTGACATTAAAGTAACACTGATGATGTTACCTAGTTTAGATAATGAAACATCTGTAAGAAAACAAGCAAGCTGAGAGAACACCAAGAATGCCCTCCAATTGATTAAAATGTGTAATACTTAAAAATGAACATGAAACTACATTTAGCAGCCTCCTGAGTATAAAAGTTTATACATTCTATATCCTGTATCAATACTGATTTAATTTATGGAAATAAACTATTAATGTGCCTTAATAATGCTGAATAACTGAATAACTCTTTAGGATGCATGACACTGAATACCTTGTTGTGAAAACTTTTTTCTTTCCTAGTCAGAAATAAAAACTTTGAATCTATAATACCTTCTTTATCAGTCAAAGAACTATGTGGCCCAGGTTTTTAAGATTTTCCAATACATTGCTTACAAAGAGGAGAAATGACATATTTTGTATCATTATTTAAGGAGAGCTATGTTATTCGGGGAATTTTTTTCTCACTCTGCTAGGAATGAATCTCAAGTGCAACTTAAAGCAGTGTCTTTTGTTGTATTTAGTAGAGATTGCATGTTACTCTATGATATCTCTGTTTATGAGTGGGAGAAAGGAAGAATAGGATTTAAAAACCTTCTCTGCCATCCAATACGTGATGTGTTATTTTTCTGTCACATAAATAGATGCATTCTTCAAAGCTTCTGAATAGGTTACATGTTGTACTGAACCACAGTTTGAGAAGCCTATTCATTTATGCATAAAAAGTTTTAATCATTTTGAATCCAATTTTTAGTTCCATTGTGAAACCAATATTTTAACTGCTATGCTTATCAACACAGACTCTTCGTCCCACCTACTGGTTTTATTTATTGATTACATTTTTATGCCATGCGTCTACCCCATCAGGTGACTCTGGGCTGTTTTTGATTATATCTTTTATATCATGTCTCCTATCCAGGGGTGGGATTCAAACTTTTTAACAACCTGTTCTGTGGGTGTGGCTTAGGTGGTGGGCATGGCTTGGTGGTCATGTGACTAGATGGAATGGCTTGGTGGTCATGTTATTGGTTGGGTGTGGCCAACTCAATATCACTCACATTGAGGCATGCATCTCCTCGCCTGGCCTCTCATGACTGTGGGGATTCTGCAACAATCGTAAATGTGAAAAATGGTCATGTCATTTTTTTCAGTGCCATTGTAACTTTCAGTAGTCACTCCACATAACAAAGTACCAGCAAAGGGGGAGAAAAAAATTCCAGAGATTTCCTGAGACAGGAAGTCTAGTCCTGCCAAGAATGTAATAAGGATTAACGAAGAGGCAGTTTCTGTAAGCAACACCAGAATGTTTCCTTCTTGCTTTCCTTACAGGATTAGGCCAGTAATTTCTTCTAACAACTGGTTCTCTGAACTGCTTAGAATGTTAACAACCGGTTCTAGCGAATGGGTGTGAACTGGTAGAATCCCACCCCTGCTCCTATCCTTTACTCCCATCTAAGTTAAATCAAATATTTCAGAGCTATTTATGTTTTTTATTGTTCCAAACTTTGTAACTCGGCAAAACTAGGATTCATACTAGACTCATAAAGAGAAGAATGAAAGAGATATGTTGATTTGAAATTTACTGCTACAAATAATTAAAAAAAAAAACCCAAACCAATATGAGAAGAATATTGTCCTGGTAGAATCTGTCATTCTTTATTCTTAGACTGGACTACAGCCGTATGTAGCTTTTAAAAATTCCACACCATAATTAATTTATTTTAGATTCCTGCTCAGGAGATAATTTATCTATATAAATCCAAAATGAGTGGAGAATGGAGATGACCATCAAACTATCAAAAAAGGAAAATACCATCAATTATAACAATTGGAAAAGCATCAAACTTCTTTCTGTTCCTAGCATGATCTTTTATATTATCCTCCTAAGGTGACTCCTGGATGAATGCCAAGTTTGGAAAAAACAAGGCAGGCTTCATTATGGATGCTCATGAAGTAAGTACATTTTGACATGCAACATCACTAAACAATGGCCATTGCCAATAAACATCAACTTTAAAAAAAGCTTTTGAAAATTTGAACAGAGTCATTATGAGAAATGATGAAAAATGTCCCACAACTCCAGCTGCTGTGTGAAAAGTGTTAACGCCATCACATATTTCTTATCCATTAATAGTGAGAAGTATTTTTACCATTTCTGCTCCTTCTGTATATGGACTTCCTTATGAAGAAAATTATTAATTGAAATGAATTTAACTACCATAGATCACCGAAGGTAGAAGTGTAGGTATAAGGATCTTGAATTTGCTGGTGAAGCAAAGAATATTTATAGGACATGGCTAATATTCTAGAAAAATAAGCCAATAAAATTGGGGTAAGGAACAGAAATGACCAAATGAAGATCATTACATTTACAGTTCTGTTGCCAATGCACTGAGGATGTAACAGCACTTCATCTACCTAGTAAATGTAATATTTAATGATGGAGACTTTGAAGCAGATATTGACAGCAGATTTGAATAGTATCCAGTCTGATATTTATAAACTATAAAGACTTCAACAGAAATCCAATTCTATCATTCTACTAGCAGCAATCAAGAAGTGAAACTTTGGAAGATAACAATACAAATAATTCATAAACTTAAGGTATTTCACCAACAGTAACCTTTTCCCCAAATATATTTATTTATGGCCTTTTTAAAGAGATTATTTTGCCAAGTGTCAGATACCAGACAAATGGTTATTCTGAGGATCCAGAGACAATAAACATGCTAATGGATATGAGGAGTGTTAATTTTTTTTGTTGAACTTTAGTAAGAAAATTAAACAGAAACCCAAAAAAGCAATGAACCAAGCAAGATGCTTTCCCACTCTTCAATTGGTGAGAGATACATTTCAAGCAATAAAGATATTGCCCTTATTGCACAGCACTGAGCATTTAAGCCTTTCTAAATGCTTCATCTTAATAAACAAATTGCAGAGCTTTTATAAAAATTTGGAATCAAGCTTTCATGACCTTATTTTACTGATTGCAAGAGCTGACCTTGGCTAGATAACTTTGGCCTTAGACAGAAAGTCTGACAAGGCAGTGTTCTCTGCAAATTTGTGAAGATTTTCCACCCCCACCCCTGCCCAAGCTTTTTTTTTTTTTAGCAAAAGTGAAATAAATAAGCAGGTTCACAATGAGTTATAAGCATATAGACCTTTCCTAATATGAAGGGGAAATCAAAATATGTCACTGACTTTTTGAAATATAATGATCTTCTGCAATGCCACTGCAGATGGTTTTCTTCTTTTTCTGTATTTCCACTCTTACCAGAAGCAGTAGATAAAATCTGTACTTCCTGATGTAAAGTCCTTGTTCCTGTGCATTCAAGGAATCTGTAAACGTCTTAGATCAATGTGTGTGGTCAGGGTTGAAAACTGGAGTTCATTAGACTTCTGATTTGGAAGAAACAGCTTCCAAATGGTTGTTTCCTGAGAACTGTAATCTAATAGAATGCAATAATTGGAAAGGAGCTCCTGCCCAGTTGAAATCCATTACTACAGCAGGATATCTAATATCCCTCAATAATGTTAATGTAGTCAAACATAGTTCCCTGGATAACTTCTATAAGAGAAAGACATATACTTTCTTGATATTGTACCTTATGATTCTTGACTCTTGACAAATGTATCTTTTCTTTTATGTATACTGAGAGCATTTGCACCAAGACGAATTCCTTGTGTGTCCAATCACACTTGGCCAATAAAGAATTCTATTCTATTCTATTCTATTCTATTCTATTCTATTCTATTCTATTCTATTCTATTCTATTCTATTCTATTCTATTCTATTTTCTATTTTCTATTTTCTATTTTCTATTCTAGTTTTATCTCAGTCTCAAGAACTGGGTGTTCTTTGGAGGGGGGAGAGGGAGGGAGGGAGGGAGGAGAGTGTCCAGAAATGAAGTGGTTATTTAAGTGGTAAGATTTAGATATCCATGGAGCAAGAAGTGCTGAATACAAATTTTCATTCATTCTGGAATTCATTGCGTGACTTCAGCAGACTCTTTTGGAGGGGGGATATTTCTTTCTTTGATATTCAAGATTTGTTACCCTGTAGGTTTAATGTTACTATATTATTACAGTTTCTATCAATTGTCCTGGAACAGATGTTCAGCTGACATACCTATAATGTTCTGGATTTCCCGGAAGATCCCGTTTTCAAAAATTAGTGTCATATTGATTCCCTTCCAGTCCTCTGGCAGTCAGCTCACTTTGAAAATGGAAGTATATTTTTGTTCCAGGCAATAACAATTTCCCATTTTCTCATTTTAGTGCTTTAAAATTACCTTGTTACTTATTTTAATTTTTACTGCTCAATCTCTTTAGATTTATCAAACCATTTTGGTTTAGTTGCTCTGATGCCCTCTGTGAGAAAAATCAGTGAAGAGTCCAATATCTAACCCAATGTTTCTCAACCTTGAGAACTTTAAGATGTGTGGACTTCAATTCCCAGAATTCCCCAGCCACCAAGGTGGAGTTAAATCCACACATCTTAAAGTTCCTAAGGTTGCAAAACTCAGATATAACATATATCTTCTGAAATAAAGAGAAATACAGTTTCTCTGTAGCTTCCATTTAATCTCTCAGTATATCTTGGCTCCTGTGTAATCTAACAGCTCAATCATTGCTATCCCCAATTTTCTGCTTCCAAAATATTTAAAGACATCTTTAGTATTGCCTTTATCATATTACACACACACACACACACACACACACACACACACACATATCATAAAATACATTTCATTATTTACCAGAGTCTTTTATATTTATGCAATTCATCCACATAATAGGTTAAATTTATATAGCCTAAACCAATTTCTTGTATTTTTTCTTAACAAGCACAACAATTTTCAGTTTGGGGATCTGAACCTATATAGAACAATAGTTGTTGGTTTGTGAAAGAAAGGAAATTACGTTTGAATAATTGCTATAATTGAAATATCAATATTTGTATAAATAGAGAACAGCAACTTAACATTAATTTTAGCTCTAAATTATATTTATTCCATAAACTAATTATTGATATTTGAAAAATAATGTCTGATGTCCAGTCTGGACTATGTAGTATGGAGATGGCCTTGATGGAGATATGTTTCCAAGGAGGGAAAATTATGCTTATATCCAAACAACAAAGTTGTTCAGTTACTAAGTCATGTCCAACTCTTTGCCATGGACAATAGAACACCAGTCTGCCCAAATTCATGCCCACTACATTGATGACACTAACCATCTCATCCTCTGCCATCTCCTTCACCTTTTGTCTTCAATCTTTCCCAACATCAGGCTCTTTTCCAATGAGTCCCTCTCTTTTCATTTAGTGGCCAAAGTATTTGAGTTTCAGCTTCAGTATCTATCCTTCCAAAGATGACTTCCTTTAGGTTTTATGATTTGATCATCTTTCAGTTCAAGGGACTCTCAAGAATCTTCTCCAACACCATAATGTGAAAGCATCAATTCTTTGACAGTCAGCCATCCTTATAGCCCAACTCTCACAGTGATACATTACTATTGGGAAAATCATAGACCTTTGTTGGAAAGGTGATATCTCTGCTTTTTTATATGCTGTCTAGGTTTATCAAAACTTTCCTCCAAGGAGCATGCATCTTTTAATTTAATGTGTACAGTCATTGTCATGGAGCCCCCGCAAAATAAAATCTGTAACTGCATCCATTTCTTCCTGTTGTATTTGCCAGGAAGTGACCGGATGCCATGATCTAAGTTTTTATTAATACTGAATTTCAAGCTAAGTTTTGCATTCTCCTCTTTCACCCTCATCAAGATGCTCTTTAATTCCACTTTACTTTCTACCATTAGAATGGTATTATCTCAATATCTGAAGTTGTTGATATTTCCTCTGGAATTTTAATCCCTGTTTGTGATTCATCCAACTTTGCGTTTCACATGATGTACTCTCCATATAAGTTAAATAAGCAAGGTGATAATGACAAAGAGATAAGAACATTTCTCAGATGCTTCCCTAATTCACATAGTATAAGAAGAAGAAACCATAATCACATTTGCAGGATTCTGTTAAGATTCAGCCTCTCTTAATTAAAATAGTTTTGGTCTTAATGTGGAATTGATTTCTTGGTTTGATCTTCATTTTGGGGCTCACATACGATATATAGTCTTTCTTTTGTTGTCGTTATGATATAGGTTGGTGAGACTATGTTGGTCAATATAATGATAGCTTTATTCTGAATTTATCTCTTTCCTTTAAAGAAGGTATAAAAGGTGGTTTATAAAAAAATAAAATTACATTATTCAAATAAATTACATCAGTAACAAAAACTGCAAGTCTAACCATCCCAAACATTAAATTAAATGATACAATCAAAAGGTTGTTGAAAGGGGGCAATGGCAACTTGCTGATAGATATCTTCTGCCCTTCACTGAAGATTGTGATATTTTTATTAATTTCTTGGCATCTTAGATTTTTTTTTAAAAAAAACCCTGCAGCCAGGAGATTTGGGGTCTCCCGAAAGCCATTTTCACATTATCACTCACACATATATGATTCCTCAAAGCTGAACAGCAGATGGTTGATGCTGGTAATTCCCCCTACTCTCATTTCATAAAAAAATAAAACTTTAAGATGGACTCCAGAAGTAAAAGTAAAACAGATGCTATTGAGCTCATGTAGCAATTAGATCTGAATTTGGATGATTAATGCAATTTGTGAACAAGAACAAGTGTCAAATAATGATATGAGAGAGGAAGAAGACGGGTAAGATGGAGAATCAGTTTCAAGTCTGTTCAGTATGTCCAAGAAATGGACAAGACAAATGGGAGGACTGAGTAAAAACTTTAAACAATTACAACATACTGCAATGAATAGAATGGATACAAAAGTGGGTTTTAAAATAAAAATGGAAAATATGTGATCAGACTTTAAAATCATAGATTACAAAATTAGAGTGTTTAAATCAATGGCCAAGAAATTACAGAGTTACAAGGAAAGCAAGAAAGTCTGACAAAACTGTTGAAAGTTTAAAATGATGAAAGGTTGAAAAAATGGAAAGGTCAATGGGTACTTTAGAATTTCAGCAAAGACAATTGCTGAAGATTCTAAAGTGTCCCAGAAGATTTTTGAAAAGAAGATCATAAAGCTTTGGTGCAGGATTACTTAAAAATAGATGGGGATTTTCATATATTGAGCATATTTTAAGGATAAATTCCATATCTGCACAAAGAAGTAAAGAGCCTTAGGACATTCTTGTAAGATTTTTATACAAGTGATTAAAAAGATGCTATTCCAAAATAGCAGATTATGACACCTTTACCTACAGAAGGGAAGCAAATCCAGATATTTCAAGATGTCTCCCTAGAAAGTTAAGAAGAAAAGAAAGAATTTACATTTCTTACAGGCTTATTATGAACCAAATTTGATACAGATGGAGAATCTCATTTGCATTGGACATTTTTCTGGAAATGATAGAATAACCATCAGGAAAACCACAGAGGCTTATATGGCAGACTAATTTCTCAAGACTCAATGGATAAAGAAGTTTCTGGCACTTGGGAAAAAAACTGGAGATGAAACAGAGAGGAAACTAAATATAGCTGCAGCATTAAACTGAAACTAAATGGCAACTGAAATGAAATAAACAACATTAATCACATTAAACCACGTGAACTTAATTTACCTACAAAAAGAAATAATTTTTTAACAAGCTGAAACCACATAAGTTTAATATTGTTTGTTTATAAGAGACACATATGCAAAAGACCATGTCAGTTTGTTAAAATTGAAAAAATTAGGTCTGGAAAATATAACATCTGAGAAAAAAACACAGTAGCAATTTATCTTAAATCACCTTTCTGCTAAGTATTATGTAAAGAGAGACCTCTCCACAAAATAAAATATCCTGCCTAGAATAAAATATTCCCCAAGAATGATACCCAAAGGCAGAAGAAGGAAAAAAAACTGCTTAAAAATAGGCAGAAAACCTCTGCCATCTTCTATCCACCCAAAATGGTCCACAATTGTTTTTGAAATATAATATAAAAATGAAACAAATTAAAAATTGTACCATAAAATCTGAGAGAAGTAATCAGAGTGGATCAATGGAAGGAATTATGGAAAAATATCAATTAAACTTACTTCAACCTACAGTTTAAGAGAAAAAATATTCAAAATGGTCTATTAGGTCACCAGTGATTGCCAAGATAGACAAAACATAATAGCAGTAGTACTGAGGTCACAGAAAAAAACAATTATGCCTTAGTATAACATTATATACATACCACTAACATTGATAAGTGGTCTCCCTCTGAGCAGTTTGCCAAAACAAACATAGTTACCAGATTTCCATACATGTTTCCATACATGGCCTTTCAACCAGTGAATGTTGGTGGCTTTGTGGTAAAAGGGGTGGGGTGGGGTGCTCAGTGGCTAAAATGCTGAGCATGTCAGCTGGAGAGCCAACAGCCCAGATTCAAGACCCAAGGTCCATGCAATCGGGCGAGCTCCCATTACTTGCCCCAGCTCCTGTCTACCTAGCAGTTCGAAAGCAGGCAAATGTGAAGTAGTTTAATAGGTACCACTTCGATGGGAAGGTAACAGCTTTCCATATGCCACATGACCATGGAAATTGTCTTCAGACAATCCTAGCTCCCTGGGCCAAGAAACAAAGATGAGCACCATGCCCTGCAGTCAGACATGACTGCACAGGGAAATTTTATCTTTTTTTGCTGTAAAAGAGAGAAGGTAAACAAGTGCTGTGTGCTTTCAATGCTTTGATAGTTATCAAATCAGTAATGAAAGGCTGGAAGCTTTTACCTCCAAATTGTCCATTTTGCGCAAACATCAACATTCATTTTTTAAAAGCCAGAAAGTGTTGTGGCTCATCAGCTGTCATAAGAGCTGGCAGCATTCTCGGGAGATGAGGAGTTGGAGAAGAACTTGGTCCAGTTCTGGAGCCTCTGACAGACACAGAGATAGAGTCAGGGCCATCTGGCATTTCCCAGCCATAGAGGCAGTTGCCTTTGGAGTTAGAGATGATTGAGGAGGAGGAACAGCTGAGGTCTGCTCCAGATGTGCATATGCTCAGAACAGATAGGAGAGGTGAACAACAGAGGACAATGAACCAGTTTGGGAAGCAAAAGAAACATGGACACTGAATGGTCTCTCCCTCACTGGGAATAAATAGGAGGAAAGGGGAGTGGTTTGGTTGTTGCAGACAACAGTTCACATATCTGGAAAGTTTGCTCCTTGTGTGTTTCATGTAACAAAGACTGCCTTGCAAGAAATGAGGTTTGTCTATTTCTCTGTTTGAACTGATTTAATTTGCAGCGGAGTGTGTGTGTGTGTGTGTGTGTGTGTGTCTGTCTCTCTGTGTGTCTGTGTGTGTGGAGCTCACAGCCTTGCATTTATCATAATGAGCTGATAAGGACTATTGTTTCAGTTAACTTCCTGCAGGACTCTTGCCTGGACTATCTGTTGGTGAATGCAGTTAATTCTCAATGTGTAAATAAGAGGTTTTTTTTCTTTTCTTTATGGGAATCTGTTTCTTGCTTCTGTGAAGGCTGAATCAGAACAGAAAGAAAAGTTTGCTTTAACCTGATAAGTTTTGGCTTTTTTTTTTTAAACCTGTCTTGTACCTGGAGGACAAGCAGAAGCCACATTACAAAGCAACAGCGATTGACAATAATTGGTGTCCCAGTTAATATAACAGAAATACTAACAAATAAAATCATATAAGCATTAAATGACCAACTTGCTCACAGAAAAAAAAATCTATAGGTTATATTGGGACATGGTAGAACGGATCCTTGATTCTAGAATCAAGGGATGGGATACATAAGAACTTAGCAATCAGAGCATTCAGCCTAACATCTTTCATAGACACCCTGGCATCTATGCTGTTTCTTTCTTCCCCTTTTAAAAACAAAACAAAACTCCAAACTAATGGTGTATTATTATTGAGCAAAACAAAAGAAGAATCTTGTTTGGCTATATACTGATATATAACTACTATATAGATAGATAGATAGATAGATAGATAGATAGATAGATAGATAGATGATAGTGATGGGCATGGAAGCAACTCAGCCGGAACAAAGTCTTAACTGCCTTTTATTGCTAACCCTAACCTTGATTGCTCTAACTTTCCCCCAAAAGTCACCATTCACTGCAAGTCCAGGAGCCAATATCTAAGCATGCACCTTCAATAGATCCTGGCTCCTATTAGTCCAGAAGATCAGCACAATTCTGAGAGCAGCCACAGTTCATAGAATTTGGTTCCAGGGAGTCCTTGTCACACGAAGATTTCACTAGGAATGCAGCACAACCCAGAGTAGAACTGTGGCGCTGTGAACTCGCATGTAGCCAGGCCTGACAAGCAAGGCAAGCAAAGTATCCAGACATCAGTAACAGCATGTGAGACTGGAAAAAGGCAATGCCTGTTCCAGACAAAAGTGTCCCTCCCAACAGTGTTTCTTTAAATCTCATTCCCCAGGGAGCCTTATGAAGAGGGCCTCATTGCTCATTGCTGGAGCTCTTCATTCCTCTGCTCCACTGCCTGCCCTCTCCTTCCCCTTTGCTGTGTTGTCCTGCACTCTCTCTGCTAGTGACCCTTCCCAGGCCTGAGGGACCTGGGACTTTTTCATCATGCTCCTCTGGTCATTTCTCCATCTGCCCTAGCTCCATCTCGTCCTCCTCCTTGGACTCTGGCTCCGACGGAGCCATGAGAGACAGACAGACAAATAGATAAATAGATAAATATCTATATTGATATATAAACAATGGCATGATAAAGTAGCAACAATGTTGCATTGGAAGATCTGCAAGAAATATCATTTGCCAGCAAGTAAGAACTGGTGGGACCATTAAATAGAGAAAATAATATAAAATAAAGAAGTTAAAATGTTTTGGAACTTTAGAATGCAAACAGTTCAAGTTTATGTATTTGCCACATACCATGCTGCTGATAAAATCACCACCAGTCAATTGCAAAAGGCTGCTTTACTGGGAACAACTTACCTCCTGCGACAGTATTTTTAACACCAGCAAACTTCCACATCTGCCGGTGTCAAGTCCTTGGGAAGGACTCGATAGGTGGATAAAAATGCCAGATCCAGACTAAACATGTGGCTGATTGTGTGACAAACCATAATAATAACAATATCTAGCTTGGATAGTCCCATTGACCCTGGCATAAGTAGACTGTGCTAATACCTATTATTACCTATTATTTCAGTAGCAGATTGAATAGGCACTGATATATTTTTATCTCATCTTTATTATTTTTATAAATAGCTCAAGGCAGTGAACATACCCAATATTTCTTCTTCCTCCTTAGTTGGGCAAAGAGACAGTGACTGGCCCAATGTCATCCAGCTGGCTTTCATGGCTAAGGCAGGCTTGAACTCCTGCTTTCTAGTCTGGTGTCTTAACCAATAGATCAATTTGAATCTCTATTTGATGACTGTTTTCTGCCCAATTTTCTTTTTTAAAAGCTTCAGTGGGAAGCTTGCTTTACAAGTAACACATAAGAGTTGAGTGTGTGCTTGGTCCTATATAGGGTGGTTTCATGAGGAGGCAGAATTATGTGAGTTTGGAATATGCAGAGTTTCTCAATGAAGTCACCCAGATTCAAGCTTGACTTAAAAGTCACTGAATATTTTATGTAAAGATTACAAATTGAAACACTTTTAATCTCATAATGGGCATGGCAGAAATAGAAAACTTGGAACTGATCATTAGCCAAGCCTAGGTTAAGAGCCAGGGTGGGGCAGCGGTAGAATGTAGTACTGCAGGTTATTTCTGCTGACTGATGGCTGCTAGTAATTTGGCAATTCGATTCTCACTCAGCCTTCCATCCTTCTGAGGATCCAGCTGGTTGTTGGAGGCAATATGCCAATAATATGTTGGGGGAAATATGCAATATGCTGACTTTGTAAACCATTTAGAGAAGGCTGTAAAGCACTGGGAATGCTATTGTTATTGGTAAGTGCTATTAAAAAAATTACATGGGGGCTACATAGGAGATTGTTAAAGAGCCCCAGCTATCCAAGCATGCCTATAACAGGAAAATTAGATTCAAGCCAAAACCAACAAAACTTAGTGCTTTATCAGTGCAATTGGCACCAGAATTCTGCTAAGCATCTAAGAGCCGCCTTATCCTGATGAAGCTTATACAAATTACTCTTTCAAAGTGAATATTTTCCGTCTCCTACTTCTAATGAAGGATTATTCTAAGAGTTTCAAAATCTGAAAGAATTTTCTAGGCATGAATGGTATAGGAGTCTTGTCCAACTCTTTCAATCATTTACTGGAACTGCTGGCTAAGGCCATGCAAAATATCTAGAGCATGATCATACCACCTCAATGCCTTGCTAGAATTGCATTTTTATTATAGCATGAACACTTTATCAGGTCAAAGCCATGCCACCTTTGGAGAGACCTAATTGCACAATTATAACTGAAGATCTATACATGTATTTACTATGATAAAGGACATGCATAGAGAGCAGGATGTCCTGCTTTAGAGGCTAAATATGGCATAGATTACTTTGTGGGCATTTTTCATACTTAGAAAGTAAGCACATTAAAAAAAACATCATAACACAATGGGTGTTTTTTAGTGGGCTAATTGTGTAGTAGTCAAAGAAGATAACAAAAGGCTTAGTAGTTTGGTAGAATTCAGGTATCATTCAATTGTCTTTTAAAGCTACAGATTGTCTCCATAGGTCAAATTAGAAGAAATTTATCAGGAGGTTGGACTGTCTCAAGGGCCCCCACATGAGAAGAGGCCTTACAAAACTGATGTAATTGTCATTGGGAATCTAGCTACTGAGGCTTTCAAAGACTGCCCTGTCTCCAGAAAAATATTAGATCCATTGCAAAATGCTGCATCTTTAATAGGCTCTCACAGGGGAAAAAAAATTAAAGGGAAGCATGATTGTACATTGATGACCCATGGGCCTATGGTAGTAGTGAGATTGTCACCAGAGCATTAATAACCATAACAGGCCCAGATATAATATTGAGCAAAAGAAAATGTCTCTTACCAAAATCAAGTATTTCTTGAAAGAGTCCACATAACTGGAATAGAGGATAAATGAACATGACATGACACAACATACAAATCGAAAGGGAGTTGTTTTGGAAATTAATCTTGAATAATTTACAAGTGAATTAAGAAGATTTTTAGTGCGGTATATTCTCTTAAAAAGATTTGTACTAGACATCAAGATACTTTACTATAAATTAGAAACTGCTCTAATGGTTTAGAAAATCAGAGTGTTCAAATGTTTTCATTATATTTATGACAGGGAGGATTAGAATTAGGTTGATGAATACTAAATTGCTAAAATATGTAAGTCACAAATTTAATACACATTTATACAGGAGTATAAATTCTGTGAAGTTCATGGTACTTATGAGCTGTATACTTTCCAGCCAGAAAGTCTTGAAATCTTTTTAAAAATACCTACTAGGTTATATCCAATTATGTCTGCCTGCCAAGAGAATGGACACCATATTGATCTTTCCAAAATGTCAAGTAAAATTTGGATTCCATATCTTTTCCATGACTAACAATTTCATCAATTGCTCTTCCACATTAATACTTCCACCAATAATATTGCAGCATGAATAAAACATTTGATTGTTCCTGCATAAAATGAACAGCAGCTCTACATTTCAATGCAAATATATTGTCTAGTTGGGATTTCTGTATACTGTTGCTGTCATTCGGGCATCCCCAAATAAATTTAGCTCATGGAAAGAAGTGAAGAAGCAGTCATTTTTATAACTTAGCCTATTACATTATAAAGCTACAGGGTCCCATCCCCCCCACCCCGTACTGCTTTGCAGCTAGTGTTTATAATTCTTGATAACATTAGAATACTAAGTGTTATTAATATAAAATATATATTATGTTACAATTCTATGGAATGATGCAGAATATAGCAGGCTGTCTCAATTTAATAAGTAATCCCATTTAATTCCTGTTGATTGTAGTTTAGAAGCAAAAGTAATGAATAAAATTCAATAAAACTGGATTTACAAATTGCTGATCAGAAGAACTGCTTTAACTACAGAACACTGAACGTTTATTGTACATAAATGCTAGGAGAAAAACTGAATATTGAAACGCATTATGATGATATCATTCAGATCAAAATGAAAATGCATTGGTCTGGCCATTTTAATGTATATAGCTGAATTTGGAAAGCAGGCTTTTCATATTTAAATTGGTTTCTCCAGGATTTTTTTCAGATGATTAATAACTAGAGAGTGCACAATTAACCATGTTATTCCAGCCTCAAGGAACTGATTGGCATCTTCTGCTTTTCCTTTCATTTTTGGGTATTCTTCAGCCTCTTCCACTCTTCCAGATTTTGTCAGTTACTCTGATTTTTCATTCAACACATCGGGAAAGTATCAGCTAGGTTGCATAAACAATGCTGCACTTTTTCTCTCTGATGATACAGCACCACTCTCAAAAAGGAAACCCACTGTCAACAAATGTGACTCATACCCTTAGGTTACCTACTCCTGCTGACATAGAAATTACTCTACTCTGCTGTCGGTCTTTGCCTGGTCAAGCTGAACTCTTGTTATTTTTTTCACTTTTTTCCAAGGAAATTGTGCACTGCCTCTCTGTACTGCAAGAGATTATTTATGACATAATGAGCCTGTAGCTTCTCCTTTTGCAATTAAATAGCTTTTCTTTTCTGGCTCACAATGTAATTAACCCTTCACTTTTCCTGATCACATAGCTAGCTTCTAATTCTCATTGACTGATCTCCTACAGTCATTTCGGGGAGCAGGAATTTCTTATCATTCCCACACATATGTTTTGATGATATAAACAACTAAGTGACAGCTTTGTGATTGAAAAGAGGATGTGAGAATCAGACCATATGTAATTCAAACCTGAAACCCTGTAGTAGCAAGATTCAATATGGATTTGTGCTTTGAGTTTTGAAGATAACTACATGCAATGCAAATGATTCAAGCTTCAAGCTGGGGATATTGGGAAAACATCAAAGCACTTGCGTGTTCTATTTCAGATGGGGTAAGGGAAAGGAAGAGTACAGTATTAAATCTTTTAGAAATATTGGCTTTAATCCAACAAATTTTCAACCCAGGGCTTTATTACTATCATTAAATATTTTTGCAGAACCAAGGCAGAATGTTCTACTCCAACTAAGAAAGCTTTTCAAAAAAAAATAATACTAAAAACTGTTTAAAGCGAGGGGTTATTTTTAACTAAAGATAAAAGAATTCACTTCATGTCACTTTTCTAGGTGGACAAGTAAGGATTTTAACAAAGTCTATATTACAAGTCATATACATTAACAACGGATGAAAATAAAAGGTGTGAATTTGAGAATCATAAAACAATGAGAAAACTAGGTTTTATAAAGAGGAGTATGATACTTCTAGTTCTTTTCTCTCTCTCCACCGTATGAACTTGCCTAACCAATTCTAGAAGGAGATTGAGACAAACAGCAGCAGCACAAACATATCCCCAAGTGGGTCTATGATAACTCACCCTGACTTACCCCAGCCTACGTGCTGTGGGACAATTCAATATGGGTTAAGTCAAGAGAGGGACAAGAGAATTGCAGCAGGCCTTGTCTTGCTTTAGCTTTGAATTTTCTCAAGTTAGAATTCCTTGAGGTTGGACTGAGCCAGAACATGGAGTCCTGGAGGCCAATTAGTCAAGCTGTAGAGCAACACAGAATACCTGGGTAGCAGATCCAGGACAAAGAGATGGGGCATCTGTGAGAGGAGGCCTGCTGCCACTGCTTTTCCTGGCATGCTTGCTGTGATGGACAGTCATTCTGCTGACATCCAGGTACCTCCAGCCTTGACAAATGTGCAGGGCTGGAAGGCGAAGTTTGGCTTTGTTTTACAAGAGTTCACAGATTTCCCTGGGGCTTTTTACTTAGCCAGAAAGAATTCCTAATTGATCTAGTGGCATTCTCCTGGCCAGTCAATGAAAAATTCCTTGCGGATTACTGGGATTGGCCTGTTTGTTCCCACTTTACTGCAAGGAGCCAAACCCAGGCGGGGGGAGGGGGGGGGAAGCTGACAGTAGCAACCTTCAGGGCAAGCACCAGTGTGTCTGCTCTTTTTGTCCCCCATACCCCACTTCTTCCTTTTTGTCCTCAGCTTTAAATCTGCCTTTTCCCTTTCTGTGCAAACAAGCCAGCCACTGCAAATTCTTGCAATGACTTGACCAGGGCAAAATGACCAGGGCGAGTTGTCCCATTCCACCACCAAGCAGTGTGATAAGCGGGAGTGCTAAACAATGCTAAAACAGCAACAGTGCTAAAACTGATCACATCACTCATTTCATGCCTTTCAGTTTTGTCTATTAACGGAAGAAAAGCTGAAACAAAGTTTGTAAATCTGCAAAGGCAGAAAGCATTGGAACATTAATTTGATTCAAGACTTCAAAGTGATGATCAGTGATTCAATAGAATAATTTAATTTCATCCTCTTTGAGCTGAACATCCCTTCAAAGCTTCACCAAGAAATAATAGTACATTGTAATGATTGATCATTACATGTTTGTATTATTTATCCATTCCCAAAATCTAACCTGTCGCACTATTATATAGTTAATCCATTATTTTTGCACCATTATTATAGTTAATCCATTATTTTCTTCTTTCTCGTTATTATCATCATTTGCTGCATTTACCCTTGATTATTCTTTAGAAAGATGCAAGAACTAGTACATTCATGCCCTAAAGAAAATATAGCACCTTTGCAGCAACATAACTTTCCAATAACTTTTCAGGCCATTAGGCAGAAACAGATATTTCTCAGTTGGTGCTAGATTAGAATCTGTTTACCTTCTGCAGTCAGAATGAAATGTATTCACTGAAATAATGTGGAAAAGTCTTCAAAAGCTGTATGAAAAAATAAACATAATCTCTCCATTCTCTGTCCTCTAATCCTTACCCATACATAGAATCCCATGGATTCTCTGAAGAAGATTCATGCAATCAGGTGGGATCATTTATGTCCCTCACTTCCACTCCTGTTTAATGTAAGGAGTCAAATTGACCCATGCTTATAAGGACTATCCAGCTTAGTTGAAACCCTTCAGGTAAAAAAAATGGAAAGGTAATAGTTTTACCATTAAACTGTTCTTCCTATGGAGAAGTTTACCACTGCCTTTAGCAAGATGATTTTTACAGGGACTTCCTCAGTATTATTTCATTCATGATCACTCCCCACTGCTGTTTTATTTTACAACAGATGTGAAATACATTCATACATTAACAGGCCTGATCTAGCTAAGTTTTATTGATGGATGGATGTGCAGCCAAATTAGGCTCCAAAAATATAGGCATTTATGTTTAAAAATGTTTATTTTATAAATGTTATATTTTGCCCCCTCACTCCTACATGCCCCTTTGCCTTCTAACTGCTTTTGCTGACAATCTTTTCACCAGCTTTGCTTGTTCCCATTCTGGCTGACACCTCAATTGTACATATTTCTGCCTTGGGCAGCCTGAATGCACAAAGCTTGGCAAACAAAAGAAGAGAAAAACCAGACATGTTAGGTTAGGGCTGTGAGTATGGCAGGAAAAAAACTTCCAACCTGATGTTGGCCAGGTTCTCAAGTTCCTTAAACTAACCCTGATCAGAACCTCTAATTACTTCAGCAGCAGCTGAGATTTTTAGATTTCATGGCCTATTTAATATTTTCCCCCAGGAATATTATCCACAAAAGGCATTCATACAGGAATAAAATCCTGATTAAATTCTACAAAGATCAACAGTTTTCCTTTGGCTTCACCTTCTACACACAGATTTTGTTTATTTGCATTAAGAAAATGATGCTTTTAAAAAAATATAACTGGCAAATGCTCATAATTTATTGCAGGGGAAAACACTAAATAAATGGCTTTGACAATAAATATGTCCTAATCATGGTCAGAGTACTAAAATCTTTGAAGCAATTTTTGGATTATTTTTCCACTGGGGTATGATGCAATATGCAGCTATTCTGGTTCATAATACTCCCCTTGGAACAATAGCTAATAGAAAAAGCTCCTGATAAATATTTTTGAAGTTCAACATATGGTTGTTTTTTTCATGAATATACTACGTACTTTTATACTCATAAATTACAAAAAAGTAAACTACTGTACTGTACTCTATGAATTTGATACAACCATTTCTATTTATTTTAATGTTTCTTAAAATGCAATATATTACAACTAACTGTCCAAAAATTGTAACTCCTTTTAAAAAATGAACTGGTACTTCTTTTCATAAATATCCTCACTAGTTTTTTTATTGATAGATAATTCAACTTTCTTATATCAGCTTTTTGTTTTCATATTTAAAGCTATCATTATTTTTCTGTTTATGCTTTCTATACTCTTTATATCCAAGGATCTTTAAAGAATTAGAAAATAAAAATATAATTATGCTCTTTTCAAATTAGAAAGTAGAAAGTTGAAACTAAGGCAGCATATTTTCTGAGCTAATTTAGGATAAAAATTTATCCTTTTGCATATCATTGACCTTCAGCATTTCTCAACTCATGGTATCTTGCTGTATTACTGCTGACTTTAATAGAATCATCATTTGTCCAACTTATAGGGTAACACTACTCCATCACTTAGGAATGTTTGCTTGTTTGTTTTATTCATGTTTCATAGAAATTCACAACATAATTATTTGGTGTGAATAGCTCAGATAAGCTGATATGGCTTTATTTTATTTTGATCAGTAAGGTTGGGTTGAAACAGTATGCTAACTAGATATCCTATTGGCTGATCATTTCAGAGACATTTCATTATCTAAACAGACAAACATTATGACCATGGGCGGGCAAAAAAGCAATGAGAATTTCTGACTTTCTGCCATGTCCTCTATTAAGTTTTCTCATTGACATCATTTATGAGCATCATAAATCTCTTTCCCTTTCCCTTTCCTTTCCCCCTTTCCCCCTTTCCCCCTTTCCCCCTTTTCCTTTCCTTTCCTTTCCTTTCCTTTCCTTTCCTTTCCTTTCCTTTCCTTTCCGCACATAAGTGGCTGCTACTGGATGTGGAAGAAAATGAGGGATTACAATATTGGCTGGGAAATTGCCACAGAACATTAGCAATGAAGATCATATGACTGCGGCAATAGCCCAGCAGTGTAGCAGCAACCAGCACCAATAAAGCAGTCACAACTTCCCCAAATTTCATTCACTTGGGAGTCATGGGTCCTAGATTTTGGGTACATTATATATGCTAACCCACTTGAGATACCTTGATTCAAAAATTGTTGTTCTATGATGCACCATTTCACCCATTTAAAGATGCTGTGAAGACATTTAGTAGTATTTAGGTACAATATATTTTAAAGTCATCTGTAAATATATTTAACTGAATTATAAACATATTGATATTTACAGTTTTAAAACTAGAATTGCTTTTATTCATATCATTTTAATTATCTCTTTAATTCTGCAATGATAAACTAGCAGATAAATATGACCTTCATACAATGGCTTTCATCCAATGAAGAGAATAATAAAGAATCAAGGATGCACAGATTTGAACAAGATAATAAAAGATTCAAGCTGACAATTGAAGATGTGATATTCAAGAATAGATTATGCATTGTCATCTTCAAATCTAGAGCTTTATTACATAATATTGCACATTTTTGATGAACTTCACTGACTCTTACACAGCTACTGAATAATATTGATAGAAATAGAAAACAATGTATACTCCTTAAGGACTGTCATAACTGACACATTTTAGCACATATTAACCTCAGCAACGAGTCCTAATTCCCAATCAAACAAAGACAACTTTTGAAATAATGATATTTTCAATTCATAAGCAGTTTGATTCAGAAGTATGCATAGAATAGGTTGAAATGAAGGTTATTTGCTTACTAAGTACAACAATAGTTCTCTTTGTATCTTGAAATTTAACACATTTAAGGAGTTGTCATGGATTAAAGTTTTCAACTGCATGGTACTTTATGCAGTTACATCCCTGATTAGTGGGAGGAAAAACATTATAAGTGGAGTAATTAAAAGAAATTCAAATGTAGAAGACTTAGATAATGAAAAGTTTCATTTTAACAGTTACCATTTTTTTAAAAAAAATGTTGATTATGTCCACAATTTTCCTTTATGAACTTATTAACAATCAGATAAAATTAATCCACGTTCCCTGCTAGACACAACTGAAGATATTGATATTGTATCATGGGTGCACTGCTGGGGGTTTGCAGGGGTTTGGAAGAACCCCTACCTAAGATTCTGTGCAGTTTGGAGCATCCCTATGTGACCCATTTTGGATGCAGGTAAGTGCAGGCACATGCGGAGGCTCTGGGAGGACAAAATACAGGCCTTCCGGAAGTTTGAGAAGGCTGGAAATGAGCCTGTTCCGGCTTCCAGAGAACCTCTGGAGCCTGGGGAGCTATTTTTGCCCTCCTGGAGGCTCAAAGAAAGCCTCTGGAGCCCAGGGAGGGCAAAAACACCACCCCTGGCATGGTGCAGGATGCCAAATAGCCATGCCCACCATGGCCATGCCCATCCAACAATTGGGCAGAAAACCCTTTGCTAAAATTTTTTTGAAGCCCACCCCTGTATATTATAGTTCACTTGAGATATCTCTCCCTCCCCCCTCTCTCAAGATGCGTTGTTAGGATTGATCAATTTGTATTGGTTTATCAAAGTGTCAAATACAAGTAAAAATAAAAATAATAGGAAAGTGAGGGGGTAAGCAAAGAGGAAAAATATAGGGTAAAAATGAAAAGAAAACAACATTGACTTCTGACTCTTTTTAGTACAAGGTATTTAGTATAAGGTAATAACATATTGCACACCCTCATCTTTTTACTTTTGCATGATAATATATACATATTTCTGTCCATTTATTATTTAAACCAAAACCCTGCATTGTTTCACCAATTCAGTGACCTGAATAAGATCTGACAGCAGTATTACTAAGTGGCATTTGGAAACAGGGTTTCCAATTTTTCTCAGATTTGTAAAATATGGGTGAGACTTTTTAGTCCTTTCAGTGAGTATTTCCACTGCCACTGATGATACATTAATTATGTTGGCTTCTTGCAGGCAATTGATGTTCCATAAGACTCTATGGGAGAAAGGGCCATGTACATACATATGTATGATTGTTAAAATTGAACAATGTAACATCAATTGAAGAGGCAAAATTTGGAGAGAGAAGTAGGCTTAGGATGTCGGATTATTGGAAGCATCCCCACGATGAACATGTTGAGTTCAACAGTGACCTGAAAGAGGCCTACTCAACTACTGTTACCTGGCAACAGTTGCCTTAATAAATTTGGCTTTCTCAAATCATTTTTCCTGCATCTGAATTAAAAAATACTGAGTTTTTTTTTAATTTATTTATCTGCCTACACATGATATTCAAGCAGCTTACAGGGAATAAAAACACAATACAACAACAACAACAATAATAATAATAATGCTTGGGAAGTGTTCAACTAGTAATTTGTGATACGAAACCCAACATAGTTATCTCGTTTGCTGTGTACACTGCTGTTTTTTGTGTATAATAATAAGTAAAATAGTAAAAATAATAACCCCCACCCACCCACCCTGGTGACAAGACACACTCATACTACCCATTTAATGGGCTCCATTCTACTGTGGGTTTATATCTGTTTTTATAAGTTTATATCGCTTGCTCTGCACAACATTGAATGCAATCTATTACCTCTGTAGGATTTCACAATAGCCAATTGTTTTTCGTTATCTGCCTGAATTCTTAAGAAAAAAATGGTGGAAGAGAATGTCAACAATTCTTGATAGGCCATAGGACTACATTCAGCACTTAACCATTCTATCAATGAGAGACAGGAACTATAGTTTCCTTTTGCTTCCCAGTTCTTGTTCTGAACAGAAAAAAATACAATCATGTAGATAGTTGAGGTTACATCTTGATTCCTACCACTCCGAAAGATCGTTCTGAAGACTCTTGATTTCTGCAATGATCATACTGAGCTGAATGTAAAATAAATGTAACATGTAAAATGACCTTTACATTATTATTTAATTGAGCAACTTTCCATTAGAGTCATATTTTGATAAATAATAATGTAACTCCCTTCTTTAAAATGCATACTACTACTGCATACAAACATGCAATATGACTGGAATTTTATTTATTTATTTTTAAAATTTATTTATCACACTGTGGCGCTACTGTAGGCGGCTTACACCTTCATGTGTGTGTATGTGTGGGTGACTTTTGTATAATTGAGACAAAATCACCAGGCTTCTACAGACATTTATGCCATCCAGGAATCTTTGATCCCACTACATTGATTTAACAAATTCAGGACTCTTTAGCAGTCATGGCACTATCGCATAATTTTCATTACTGATTGAGAACTAAAGCTTCTCTTTTGGACATTGATATAGAAATGGAAGCAGTAAATCTTACAGGATTGGATAATAATGGTTATTTATGGTAATGTTTAATTGGATGCAATGGATAGAAATTTGAAATACTTGAATTGCTATTTTTGCAGTACAAATAGTGGTTGCTATTTCTGGTGATATTTAATGGGTATTTTTTTTTAACAAAAACAAATGACTCAATGGTGAATTAGACTTTGATTATTTGATTATAGGATCAGGATGAATTTGTCTAAATGGAGGTGGATATATATTTAAATTGTTATTTCTGATAACCCTTACTGGACTGTTGCTGACTAATAAAGAGAGGTGAAAATTTAGAGATTATCTTCTGGAAAATAAGGGGAGGTATTGAATGAGGAATAATTTGGTTGTATTTTAAGAGATAATGATAAGTTTTTATGTTGAGTAGGGGGGAAAGGGAAATTTCTTCTTTTCTACTTTGTCCCTTCCTTTCTTTTCTTTTTGTTCTGCACTTTTCTTCTTTATTTTTATTTATTTCAAAAAATAAAAAGTAACATAATTTATATTATGTTGCTGCACTAGTTTTGTTTAATATAATCGTTAATAAAAGTATTGAAAAATATATAAGTATATAGTAAGTGTAACCAAATTGCCAAGTCTTGCAAAGAGACAATTACGTATTTGATACCCTAGTTCAGTCAATGTCAAATCTACTACTTTTACAAGAGTGGTAGTGATTCATTTGGAGAAAGCAGTTACTTCAGTTTTATTGTAGTTGATGACGAGTTGCTCCTTTCTGCAGTAATGGATGAGAGCACAAAGGCCCCATTTTAGGCCCACTTGTGTTATTAAGGGGTGGGTTGCTACTTCATTGGCATATAAAAAAATAAAACTGATTTGTTGCCCAGCAAGTTGGGAAGGGGGAATGAAGCTCAGATATTGACAGATGTAGCCCTAATAAATCAATGTAAAAATTAAATGGGAAGGGTACAAACTTTGAAGACACAAATTGAAGGTAAGAGGTATCCTAGCAATCACAATGGATCTGCATTGGCTTTTTTCTCACAACAATAACTAAAGGAAATGTCCCTATATAAGGATAGGGTGCAACTGGCAGATATTATTGAGACTTTTCTATTATATATCTGAGTTCCTTATTTTTCCTGAATCCTTTCAATATTATTTCACATTCTTACACCTTCAACTTTAGTCCTTTTGCAACATTTAGCTAAATGTCATTTCTTCAACTCCCTTTCTTCACATACAGGATTCCCCAACTCTTTTTTGTTCAGCCTGTTTCTCAACTTCTAGTTTCCTTTCCAACAAGATTCCCTAAAAATGTATTGATGATGAATAAAATGTTGATTCTGACATGGTTGAAAAAATAACTGGAGCAAAACCTGTTTAGAAGGACCATCTTACTAAATTACATGCAGTCAACTACATTCTTTGCTTCAGCAACCCCTGCATGCATCTTTAAAAATAAATAACCTCATCTTTCTCTATTAAATGACAAAAACTGGAAAACTTCACAAAGGTATCATAAATATATCTCAGTGATGCATTTGATTTCCATTAACAACTACATTTGAAAAGCCCTGGGGGAAATGGGAACAACTATCTTTATTTATTTAACTCACCGTATTGAACTTTGATAAGAGTAAACTCTTTAAAAAGTCCTATTAAATTTCATATTGAAATGTTAATTTTATTAGGTCAAACTTGTTTACTAATTTTCTCAATAGTGTATGAATTCTAAAGTAGAAGATAGATTGGGGTACACATTCTCACCTCATCTTTGAATGTTGCTTGGTGGTCTACCTGAAAAGAGATGTCTTCCCTGCTATCCTTACAGATCTTTTGGAAGACTAAAAGATTTCTATTTTCCTGAACCTCTCCAAATAATCTGAGACCTTAATAAAGCAAATTAGTATTAATTTCTTCAGTTTTCATGAAAGCTGGGAAGAGCAAGTGGTGGAACTGATTGGATAACATAATATGTAGAACAGATCTATTAGGTACAGCCTAATTATCTGTTGGCTTGGATAGATGTAATCATTAAGAGCACTTGAAGAAGAGTGTGCATATTTAATACCTAAGCAATAGCAGTATGCCAGCAGTGCAAAGGTGAACTGCTTTCTGTAAGTTTCTGTGCAGAGTGCTAGACTCCATTGGCAAAAATACTTCTTTGTAGGTTATGTAGTGAATCAGCCTATTATGGAAGAATAGTCTCCTTTGAAGTATTCACACTTACTACATAATGCAAGCTCAGATGATCTGTTTACAAATTTTACAAAGATTGCTCGCTCCTTGAAAAAGCTAGAAAACTACAAATATCTATAGTGTAAGAAATCTAACAAAAATGCTTAAACTACTCTTGAATTCAAGAACTTCTGGAATAAACTCAGTTACTTTAAAAGATTTTAAGATATATTCTGTTCCCTTAAACGCCACTTTAAAATACTTTGTGTTTATAGATACTTTCAGATGAACTACAATTGTTCTTGTGTTTTTTGTTACTTATTTCTGTTTTCCTAGCAGTTCAAATTTATTTCCTTAACCAGAATCTCACATACATACATAATAGCTCTATTTCTTTCCAATTCTAATTACTATATTTTTTCTGTATATATTTTGTTATTTTATGCAACTTTTTAAATCCAATTAGCTTTTCTTAATAAAAAGTCAGAATCATCTTTGCTCACAATAATTTTTCCAAATGATTTCAAATAAAAGATCCTCTGATACTATTGGAAAGGCAGAGAGAAAAAATGATATCCCTTCCCTTTATGGACTCATTTAATTGATTTTTAGTGTACAAACTATGAGTAAGTTATTGCTGAGTATGTAATAAATGTATTTGTTCACAGAGATGCTTTTAAACTTTTATTTAAATGTTATAATGAAAAAGCAAAGTCTGCTCTGTTAGTCATGTGGGTCCTTTAATGTCATATAAAGCAATAAGTAAATAGATAATCAAAGTTCAACTTCCTTATTTAGCAAATGAAAATTTCCAGGTTTGGTCTGAATCTAAATTACCCTGTAATAATTCTAAATCAAATTGATACATCTAATAACAACCACATGGAAGCATATAAGCCTCAGATATTAACTTAAAAGACTAAGCAATGCAGATGGATGTTTCAAGTTTATAATACATTTATTTTTGCAAGACATACATACATATGGAAAATGGGAAAATGGGTAGTTTGTCTGACTTCAGTTAATATGTGTGTATATTTAGAAAAGATACAAAATATAGTCAATCAATCAAAATATACTTAAAACAACAATTAAATGGAACACTCCTTTAAATTTTTTTTAAAAAACCAGTAAAACAAAGGAAAAACAAACAACTGAAGAAAGATCTACTGTGTACATCAGTAGTTATTTGTTTACTACATAGTATTTTAGACCAATTAAATGCAAAATAGTATTGTAAAATACCATGTGCATGTTTTTTCATCCTTTGGCTACTATAAAATATTTCCTTTTCTAGAAGAGACAAAACAGTATGTTTGTACATATTGATACATGAATATCCATGGTGATATGTAAGAAGAAAGAGAGAAAGACAGAAAAAGAGAGAAAAGGAAGAGGAAGGAAGGATTGATTTTTGGAAGAGAAATGACCAATATCATTTGGACTACCAGCAGTTAAAACCATTTGCTGGATTTGGTCTTTGTGACTCAGGACAATAATTACAAAAACTAAGTTACTTTGGTCAAAATATTTTGACTGAAGTGCAGCCAGTGTGAGCTTTAATCATTTGTACACACACACATCTCCTCAGTATTGTGGCAAAATAGTAGCCATCACTCTGTAATGTAACTGGTGTAATGGCATATATGATATTCCCTTCTCCATACTTCAGTGGCACTCTTCTGCCAGCCTTCCCTTTCTTAATTGATGAGATGCATCTGGTCATGGTATCTGGGTGAGATTAATGTTGTTGCATATCAGCTATCATGAATTCCACAGAGCAGAACTGTTCTTCATCTTAATTGGTTTATGCCATATCCTTTTAGGTTTCACACTGATTTCTCCATTAATTGAGAATTAGATATTGAAAGTGCCATTTCTATTTATTTTTACAATACGTTCCTTAGTAATCATTCACTAAAAGAAATTCCTTCCACTTCAATTGCTTCAAAGTCTCAGGGATAATTTTTAAAGCTTTAAACCTAGAAATGTTGACACAAAATTTATTAATAAAAGTCATGAGAAAAGTTTTATATTATTTTTTTCCTGGTACACATATATTTCTGCACTGTATGTGAGAAAAAAAGAAAACCACAAACAGTTCAACATTGTCTAAGGAACCACCATCTGCACGTTTTAATTGGGGCAAGAAGAGAAGTAAATTAAACACAGAAAATCTCGAAAAGACTTTATCTCCATATGGGATAAAAAAATTAAGAAAAAATTTCTGAGAAAAAAATAATAGCAAAATTTATATGTAGAAAGTTTTCATTGGATGGCCTAGGTGCCATCGGAATGATACCATAGGAATGGAAGTCAGATTTACCAAGGATCAGAAAACATAGGATCATAGAGTCATAATTCTCTTGTTGGTTTTTTTTTAAATTGACATTTTTTGGAGGGGGGAAAGGAATACAAAGCTGGAAAAAAAAAAAAAACCCTCTCTACTGAAACTTCTGAAATCTGGGAGTATAGTTATACTAACATAAACCTTACCTCAGAAAGGTATATAAGATTTCATAGAGAAAATAGTGTTACTTCATTTTTTGTCCATAAATAACTATGAAAATTAATCAGGAGATACCAATTATTAAGAAGTGAATTCAGAAAAGCATAAAAGGAAAATTATTGGGGATCTGTTTCAGCTAACCTGAGGAAAAACTCATTTTCCTTCTTATTACTGTGTGGCTCAAATAGTTGCATAGTTCATATTTTATTTATTTATACCCCGCCTTTATTATTTTTTTTATAAATAATTCCAGACAGCAAACATACAAAATACTCCTTCTTCCTGCTATTTTCTCCACAACAACAACAACCTTGTGAGGTGGGTTGGGCTGAGGGAGAGTGAATGGAGCAAGGTCACCCAGCTGACTTTCATGTGTAGGGTTTACTTAGAACTGATAGTTTCCTGGCTTCTATGATTTCTAGGCCAGTACCTTAACCACTATATCTAACCGGCACACACTGTGAGGCTGGGTTGTACTAATGGTCTGATGACATGAATATTTTGTCATGTTATCCAAACTTTATAATCTTCTGAGGCTATGCCAGCTTGATTTAACTTGTAGCCAATTTGTGTTTTTATAAAAAAGAAAGACAGAGTGAGAATGATTTAAAGATAAGTATTGTGCATCTAAAACCCTGGGAGACAGATTACTCAAATAAAGTTTGACAGTTTAGTACAACAATTCCAAATGTATCAAGTAACTATTAATCTAATGGCTTAGCAAAAACAGAATCATACTGAGATATTTTAAGATATAGAACAAATGATCATAAGTTTTTTTTTTCTAAAATACTTTCTACATGTGGAGATGAGTCAAATGGAGCTTTACATGCCATTTTTTAATTAATGCAGAGTCAATGATGGAATACTATCACAGCTAAAAGCTAAACTAGAACTTCCTCTTGCAAAACTAATTTCTCTTCAATAAACAGCTATTATGAATGTAGAGAAAGGAATGGACAAGTTAAAAGAATCTATGAATCTACCGGCTTCCCACAGGTCTTGGATCTGCTTTCCCCCACCACTGCATGCCTGCAGGCCTTGGGCCTTATTATTATTTATTAAATTTGTATGCCATGTAATTGTTACATTATTCCATTGCTTACTTTAATGTTAATTTTGATCTGTATTTTGACTGTTTGCATTGATTTGTTTTCAAATGTTGTTATCTGCCATTAATAGAAAAGAGAAGTAACTTCCACTGCTATAGAATTTGTTCCCATCAAACCTACTATCAACTCTTCCTCTCACAAAAGCTGTAAGGGCTTTTCTCCTTCCCATGACTCTCCAAATCCAATAAGAACCAAGGCACTTTAAGCTGTTAACAGAGAAACAGGTCTATTTTACTACTTGTATTACATCTGCAAGCAAATTTAGCAAATACATAAACACACAAGAATAACTTTACAACAGTAACTACTGAACTCAATGAGCTGGAAATCCAGAGGCTTGTTTAGCATCTCCCTGACCGAACTCAACAATTTCCTTAAAGGGGCAATTTGTTTTCAATCACAGAGTACTACACAGCACAATCAACATTGCCAGCTATCCACAATGGAAAAAAAAATGTCTCTTTTGGTGACTTGTACTTCCAAAGATCTCTTCCTTGCTATCTCCTACAAATCCAGGTTGGCTGTTTATCAGCAGTTCGGCCTGTCTTGCTCCCTCACCCAGCTACCACCACTGAGCTATTCACTTCAGTCTCTTCATCTGGCACACTGGGTTGATTCCCTACGTGGATAAAACTTGGCTACTGAGCCATCTCCATCGAATCCAAGACTGCAGGCAGTACCACTACGTTACACAAAAAGGAAAAAGCCTGTCTCTCACACACATTTTCTTTTACACACACAAACCACTCTCACATAAACATATACAGTACATATTCCTTTCTCCTTTTAGCAGGAATGGAAAGAATGAAATAAAAGCATGATGACAGGATAAAAAGGAAGAGATGGTTGCATTGGGAAAGGAAAGAAAAAAATAGGAAGAAACTGAACAAGATGAAGATAAGTCAAAATGAAGATGTAACTAATCTCATAGGGGAAGAGAGGAAAGTTCTGTTCAGGCATTACAATTCACCAGACAAATAACCTTTCCCCAGCAAGTTCTAATCTGCAGGCTGATATTTATTGGCATCTGGTTTTGCAGGAGCATTGTCTATAGCCTTTTACGCTTCACTGTTTCACAGTTTTGAATGGTTTTTTTTTTCTCTTTGTAATCAGGAGTTTTAAAATATCTGCATTCACCATTCACAAACATTCATATTGGGGACATAAACTATCTTCAAATAAATTAAACACTGTGAGTTGTGGTCTGGTGTTTGTGTGTGTGTGTGTTGGGGGAAAAGAAAGATATTAAAAAGCCTCAGTTTTGAGGAACAAATGTGCAAATGGTGATAGGAGGACGGAGAAAGGCTCATTTTTCAATGCAGAGTTCATGACAGTGGCTTGCGTTTGCAGTGGTAATACCATCAAGCAGGATAGATAAATTCAACCTGTGCTGCTAAAGCAATGTCAGCAGAACCTGGAGCAGAGATTGACATGGAGGCTGAAGACAAATGGCAAGGGGGAAATGTCATTTTTTATACGTGAATCCATCTGCTTCATTTAGCTAATACAGAGCAGATTGATGAAAAATGGTTAATAAGCCCTTGTATAGTTTGTGCTTTTATAGCAAAAATTGCTCATGGAATGCACGGTGAGCACTTAGATAAGCAGACAATATGAAATTCAGCATTTTCAGAAGAAAACCAAAAGCATATTGTTTCCATGCTGATGACCTGCAGGAAAGAACTAAGAAGGGGGAGTTAGGTAGTCCTCAACTTATGACCACAAGGAGAACTGGTGCTTTCATTTCTAAGCAAGGTGATTGTTAAGTGAGTCGTGCCTGATTTTACAACCATTTTGCCATGGTTGTTAAGTGACTCACTGAAATTGTTAAATTAATCAGAGAGTTTCTTGATGTCCCTCATCCTTGTCAATTAAGAGAAGAAAGGAATTTGGAAAGCTCAATAGCAATTTAGCCGTATACAACCCTTTCAAAGCAGTTTACAGAGTCAGCATATTGCCCCCAACAATCTGGAAGGGTGGAGGGCTGAATCAACCTTGACCTAGTGAGATTCAAATTGGTGAACTGCTGGCAGTTGGCACTCATCAGAAGTAGCCTGCAGTACTGCATTCTAACCACTGTGCCACCATGTCTCAAATCACTCAGCCCAGTCCACCTCACAGGACCATTGTTGCAGGGAAAACAGGAGGAGGAAAGTATGTTGGATATATTCATCATCTTGAGTTATTTATAAAAATAATAAAGGTGAGATACAGATAAATAAATAAATGCTAGGGCAAATCCAGACAATGATCAACTGCAATAAAAGTTAACAGCTTAGGCCTCATATCCTCAAATGATACTATATGCCCTAGAATAAGGTTAACATGGTTAAAAAACACAAACTCTGCCTAAAACACATGATAAAGAAAGAGAAAATTGTGGTCTTGAATCATCTTTCACAATTAGCCAAAGACAGGTCAAATGTGACCAGCAGCTATTAAAAGTCTTCCTATTTTGAACTATATATTCTGAGTCCTTTTGCTTTCTCCTTATAAAAAACATCTAACTTATAGATTCAGATATGAATAGTAGCAATTGTTTCAACACAATGGAGGGACCATTGGTTCTATATGGAATCTAAGAATTGCAACACAATTAATTAGGATCTTTGAAGAACTACAGCTCTTTTCCATCACATCCACCACAGTCATATAGCCTCCAGTTTATCACACTGTCTTGTTTCCAACCAATCTTTTCCCATTTTTTTTCTTCTTCTGGCTGACAGTTTGATGACAGAACAATACAATTTAAGAACAAGATGACTACTCTTCCTAAGATTTGTTTCTCCATTGAAATTGTCTGTTATCTTAATGGTAGTAGAAAGCCCTGGGATATTATCAAAGTTATGTTTGTGTGGGGCAGGGTTATAAATCTCCAAACTGTAGCTTTATCTAGGCTGCGGGGCTCAAATTTGGTAGAAATTTTGCAAGGAACCAACACTGAGTGGTTAAATGGGGATCTTTCCCCCTCCTTTTTTTTTTTTTTTTTTGCAGACTAATTGAAACTGCATTAAATGCTTGCTTCCTTGCTTGCTTTCTGTCAGCAACAGGATGTTGTTCCCTCCTATTATCTTCATCTGTTTGTACCTTTTTCATGCCTTTTGATATTTTAAAAGATTCTTTGCCCTGTATTTCACAGCCTTGAAGGTGAGCAGTTGTTGATGGCTGAATAACTGACACATCTGGCCTCAGGACTTCTGCCTCTCATTTTTTTCCCTCATAGTTTATTATTGTAGCTGATATTTTGATGATATTGCAAATATATTTATTCACAGTGCCAGAGAGAAGCTCAGCTTTGACATTAGGATGTGTAAATATTGATGGAGAAAAAGGAGAAAGATAAGACAAGGTTCAACTGTATTCTTCATGACTAGTGCTTGAAACTCTGCAGTAACACACTATCTTGAATGTTCCACTGTTTCTTCACTAAAGAACAATATGATTGGGTGGAAACAACAACAAAAGAATAAGAAAGTACATTTTTTCCTCTAAATTTTGAGAGATAGCTTAAATAGTACACTATTGCAGATTACCACATAATTGGCACTTTCCAAAACAGTAAGCAAGCAAAAGTAAATTTAGTCTAATTAATTCTTTTCTATTAAGATTTGACCTATGTAAATGTAGCTGGCTTATCATTTAAAATCTGCATAAAATGCATTTTTCAGACAATACTTGGCACTCTGTATGTTTTATGCAAATGCTTTAAGCAGGCTACATAGAAAAATTGAAATTAATGCAAAATGGAGCAAAATTAACACATAAATAGAAAAAAATGACAAAATTATTTTAACTAGTAGATTCTATCTTTGTATTATATAATTTCAGATATATGCAGACATATGTTATGACTTTTTAATAGTTACCTTATTTGTTATTTGGAATTGAAATCCTGTGAAATTTGGTTTGTGCATGTTTGGATAAAGACATTACAATGGAAAAGACTTAAAATAAAAGAGCTTTAAAAACAGATATGAAATAATTCAATTTCATGTATGTTTTCAGAAAAATCTATTGCCAAAGTAATTTCCAATTATTTTCCTGAGAAAATGAATTAAGGTATGATTATCTAGGAAAAACCTGAGTGTTCTCCTGCTAATTAATTTTGAAACATTATTAATGTTGATAACCAGAGCTCATTATATCCAGTTGCAGGCAGGAATTTGCTGATTGCAGATTGTTAAAATCTCCAGATTATCGAGCAAAACAAAAGACATAAATTTACTTACTCTTAATTAGCATCCATGAATCATGAGTGCTATTCTATGCTTTTAAAACTTCACCATACAGTTAAATATGAAAATCTTAAGAAAAAATGAATGCCTTATAAATCGTAATTATTATCTAAGTAAATAACTGCAATGGTTGATGTTAAATACACAATATTAAATGCCAAATATTCTTTTGCAAAGCTAACAGGAATAGCCATAAGAAAGCAGCTCTAGCTCTGGCAGAATATAATGGCACCAAAAGCACACACATGCACACTCACACAAGAGATGTGGCTCAGACTTTTGATTCAGCACTTTCTTCCCACAACTCTGCTTTTCCTTATCTCATGGGGAGAGGCAAGACAGCTTGTCTGTGGTCAAGTATCCAAACTATAATTCAGCTCTATTTCTATTAGCTGAGGATTTTTCCTCTGACCCAGGTTCCATCCAGCTGCTAAGAGGTTTAAATCAAACATTAAAATAAAGTATGATTTATTGTGGCACCTGCCCTCTAGAATAAAAGTCATCCCGAGTTTCATATGGACTCTCCCTGACTTTAGTTCCTCTCCTAAGTCTTGGTCTAGACCAGGGGTTGGACTTCTTGTGGGATTTGTTAGATTTTGTGGTTTTTTTTCCACCAAACATTGCTCTTCCACTCTTTTAGTTTACTGTACATATGTTATTGTTTCATTTTGGTTTTATTCTCTGACCAGCTCGTTGATAGTATCAGATACCCAAGCCTATATGCAGCAGATCCAAATATGTGTGTGTGTGTGGGGGGGGGGTATGTAATGATTCTAAACTGATGCCTTTTTTAACATCTCCATCTAGCTCTGCCAGTCCTTGTCCTACAGGTAGCATATAAATCTAATGAACAAACAAAGGAATGAAGAATTCCAATTAGGTGAAAATAAGATATATCTGATTGGTTCTTTGCCATTGGACTCTATAGGGCTTTGGTCTTCTTCACTCAATACTTGGAGTAATGGATCTTTTACTTTTCACATACCTTTCACTTTTCATATCTCATCTCCTTGTAATAGATTTTCTCTGCATTCAGTATGTGGGTGACCATTATGACAACTAACAATTGTCATAATTATTATAACCTGAGGAATTATGATATTCTAATAGAACTATTTCTTAGACTTTAAAAGGCGTTTCTTTTTCACTTTAGCTTCACTGTACACCTCTATAATAATGTCATGGTTTTAGGTGAATGGAAAAGGTAATTATTTTTAAGCAACACAGTGTTCTTCTATTATCCTTTCTCATTTGATTCTAATTCTGAATGGCAAAATTTAATGTTATATCTGCAGGTGGTAAGAGGAAATGTGGAAATGTGGAAATGTGGTGGTGGCATCTTGTGTAGGTCTCATGGGTGTGGGTCTGGTGTCATTCTTCGTGTTAGGTACTCATCTATTCATGAGGGTGGGTTTCCAAATGGCTGGTAGGCGAGAGGTGTCATCTCATTTATTCATGCTGTGTGGGCGTTTTTCTATCTCTATGGCTTCTCTGATTATTCTGCTGCTGAAGTGTTCAGTTTTGGCGATAGTTCTGGTATTTTTAAAATCAATCTCATGTCCTGTGGTTTTGAGGTGTTGGACCAGGGAAGAGGTCGGTTCTTCTTTTTTGATTGAGTTCTTATGTTCTTCAGTACGTGCACTTATTCTTCTGTTAGTTTGTCCAATGTATGTGGTGGGGCAGGCAGTGCAAGGGATTCCGTATATTCCTTGGTTTTCTAACTCGATTTTGTCCTTAGGGTTTCTTAGGATGGTGGATATCTTTCTGTTTGTGCAGAATGCTGTCTTAATGTTGTGTTTTTGGAGGATCTTGCTGATTTTGTCTGTAGTGCCTTTTATATATGGGAGGAGTGCTTTGCCATTCTCTTGTTCTCTGTCTTGGATTTTAGTTGGGGTTTCTTTTTGGATTAGGTGGGTAATCTTCTTTCTTTGGAATCCATTGGCTGTCAGCACGCCGGTGAGAGTGTGTAGTTCAATCTCTAGGTGTTGTTCGTCGGCTAAGCATTTTGTTCTGGAGATGAGTGTCTCGGCTATGGAATTGATCTGTGCTGGGTGGTGGTGTGAGAGTGCGTGTAGATAGTGGTTTGTATGTGTTTTCTTCTGGTAGATGGTGTGTCCTAGGGAGCCATTGGATGTTTTGTATACCAAGACATCTAGGAAGGGAAGTTGATTGTTAGCTTCTGTTTCCATGGTGAATTGTATTTTGGGGTGTAGGCTGTTGAGGTGTGTGAGGAAGTTGTTCAGTTTTTCTTTCCCGTGTGGCCAGATTATGAAGGTGTCATCTACGTATCTGAGCCAGAGTTTGGATTTGAGCTTTCATTTTATGTGACCTCGCATTCCTATGCAACTGCTGAGATCAAAATTTAATTCCCACAAGCTTCCAATTGAAATTCCACACCAACACAGCAGCCACCAAATGCATCCTAAAAAGAACAGAATTGGCCCTAATTAGAAATGAACTTCACACAAAAAGATTTTTCCTAGACCAAATCAACAAAGATCTCCTCACACTTCACCTCAGACTCAGCAACAAGATTCACCCCTTACTTTGGGACAAATCCAAACAACTCACTGTCTGGAGAGCTGAAACACAGACCACCCTCAAGACAGACACACACACCAACAAACTCAAAAAACTACAACAACTCCTCCCCCCTCACAGCCACACATGAAACAAACAGTGCACAACATCTCAGACAAGATCCTCACCTAAACTGAAACCAAGGTCCTTTCAAAAGGATTCAACTTTGCTGTCGCTCCCAAAAACACCCCAACATTAATATACAAACTTCCTTATTATCCTTGCAGGAAGCTATATCTAAAATGCAAGAAATGATGATTAAAAATCACAATGAAACTAGAGCAGATATAAGTGAATTGAAAGATGAGATGGGGAAACTGAAGGCTGAAATGAAAGCAGATATATCGAAGGTGGAAGGTAAGATAGGGTCTCTACAGCAGGCCATGGGGAAAAATGAAGTGAAAATAAAAGATATAGAGAGTAGAACAACACGCATGGAGACTAACTTTGAAAGGATGGATGAGGAATTTAAAAATGTACTTAGAGAAACGGAAGACTCACTGGTTCACCTCGAGATGGACAAAGCTATGGCGTATTTAAGGTTCCAGAATGTGGCTGAAGCAAAAAATGAAGAATTGGAACATTTGATGGCAGAAATATTGGCTGAATGGTTAGGAAAGAAAAAGATGACCTAATTAAAGAGTTTGATGAGGTATATAGGGTTAGCACAAGCTACGCCAGATGCAACAACTGCCCAAGAGAAATCCATATCCGCTTCTCTAGGAGATGTCTGAGAGATTTAATTTTGAAAATGTCTAGGGAGGAAACGATATCATATAAAGGCAGAGAAATTATGATTTTAAAACAAATTCCAAAGAAAGTGAGGATGATAAGACAAGATTATAAATTTCTAGCTAATGATTTAAATAAAAAAGGAATCCAATTTAAATGGTTAATCCCGGAAGGGATGTTAATTACGTGGAAAGAGAGGAAAATCAAAATAGAATCGATAGAACAGGCCCAAGACTTTTATCAACAGCTCACGTATACGAATGGTCAATCCACTAAAGAAGAACTTAAAAGGAGACCACAGGAGGAGCGATATCGTCACAGAACCCAAAAGGAACGACTTTCTCCAATTTCAGGAAGTGATAAACCACAACCTGGGAGAGAAGAGCAAATCCCACAACAACAACAAGAAGAGAATCGAATTATTACTAGGCAAAAATCTAAGCAGACATAGATAAATGGTGGAGGGGAAGAAATTGCTCTCCATCAATATAAATGGATTAAATTCAATATCAAAAAGAAAAAGGATATTTTCAAAACTTATTCGACATAACGCAGATATAATATGTCTTCAAGAAACACATATTTCGAAAAATGATGAAAGACATCTAATTTGTCCAAAATTAGGGAAACTTTTTACAGCACCGGCCAATAAACACAAGAAAAAAGGAATTGCAATTTACGTTAAACAAGATGTAAAGGCAGAATTAACCTGGTCGGATCCCGAAGGAAGAACTCTGGTTATACAAGTTTGGATAAACCACATCACATTTTTACTTGTAGCAATCTATGCCCCAAATGAAGACCAAGGAAATTTTTAAACACCTCCACCAAAAATAGTAGGCTTCAAAAAAGGAACATTTGCTTGATTGGCGATTTTAACTCCATTGCAGACTACCAAAAAGACCATAGTAATATGGGAAAAAACAAGAAGGGGAAAAGGGAACTTTCTGTGGCATGTAAGGAAATGATGAAAGAGTTAAATTTAAAAGATTTATGGAGGGAACGGAACCTTGAAGAGAAACAATTTACATACTATTCCAATCCACATAAGACTTGGACTAGAATAGATATGGCTTGGATGGATTTGGATTTGGCTAATGAAATAAAAGAAATTAAAATCCTACCAAATGAATGGGCTGACCACAACCCAATACAGCTAATTTGGAGAGACAGGAGAGGAATAAAAAAAAGATGGACACTAAATACCCAAATAGTAAACGAAGAAGAGTATATTAATAAGCTGAAAGAGGAGCTAAACTATTTCCTAAAAGATAATAATAATGAAACAACTTCAAAACAGAATATCTGGGATACTAGGAAAGCAATTATAAGAGGTACAACAATTTCCTATAATGCTATGAGAAACAAGAGAACTTATGCCCAACAAAACGTATTACAACAACAAATCAAAGACTTAGAAATACAATTACAAAAAACCCCTAAGATCCAAGGAATACAAAACCAGTTAATATTAGCCAAACATAAGCTGAATTTAATTGAACAAGATAAAATAGAAGTTAGTTTGAGAAGGTCCAAACAAAATTATTTTGAACACGCTAATAAACCAGGAAGATGGCTATCTTATAAACTTAAAAAAGAAAAAGAAAAGAGACTGATACACCAACTAATAGACGGAACCCATGGAAAAAGGACATAACCTAATAAAAGAACTAGAACAATTTGGTTCAATAGCAGGATTAAAGATCAATAGAAATAAGACAAAATTAATGACTAAAAATCTAACAGAGAATCAGAGGAAAGAATTAGAAAAAAACATAGGGATACAGGCAACAAAAAAGGTCAAATGTTTAGGCATATGGTTAACACCACATAGTAAATCGCTCAAAGAGAATAATTATGATAAACTATTACAGCAAATTAAGAAAGACCTAGAATCCTGGTATAAGCTGCAGCTTTCTCTACTGGGCAGGATTGCCACGATCAAAATGAACATCTTACCAAAATTCCTTTACTTATTCCAGACAATCCCAATTAAATTACCAAATTTTTTTTTTGAAGATATAAATAAGGTAACACTTAAATTTATTTGGCAAGGGAAAAAAGCTAGAATCAATATTAAGGCTTTACAAGATGCAAAAAGTAGAGGGGCTAGCGCTCCCAAATTGGGAATTATATTATTGGGCAGCCAACTTATTATGGTTAAAAGACTGGGTTAATTTACTCAACAAAAGAACTTTAGCCTTAGAAGGGCACGATCTTCAGAGAGGGTGGCACGCATTTCTATGGGAAGGGGGGAAAACTAAACAGTCGTATTTTCATAGACACCTTATTAGAGATTCATTATTAACTAATTGGAAAAAAATATGCAAAAAACATTAGTTAAAAATTCCGATTTGGCTTTCAACAATGGAGGCAATGGTTCATCCCAACAATTTGGATATAACAAAAATGACTATAAAGATTTATTAGACCCTCTAGGAAAATTAAGAACTCGACAGGATTTACAGGAACAGGGATTTAAAATCGACCAGTGGTTATATATACAAATCCATAGCAGATACAAACAAGATATCAAAGAGTTTGGAATCTATAGCAAATTACAATATTTAGATAAAATCCTATTAGGATCAAATAAAAAGAATATCTCCAAATTTTATAAATATTTATTGGAGGTAGAATTAGAGCAAGAGATAGTGAAAGGGAACACGATAACGTGGAGTAGGAATATTGGAAGAAGCATTACATTAACAGAATGGGAAAAGATCTGGAATAGAAACATTAAGATTACGAAATTGGCAGCGTACAAAGAAAATATGTATAAAATGTTATATAGATGGCACTTACCCCCTTCGAGGTTGGCGAAGATGAACCCTAACATGAGCTCAAGGTGTTGGAAATGCAAAAGCACTGAAGGAACATTTTTCCACATGTGGTGGTCTTGTAAAACTACCCAAAAATTTTGGCAAAAAATCAGAAAATGGTTGGAGGAGATAACTAAAGAACAAATAGACTATAAACCAGAGTTCTTCCTGTTAGGGATCTCTGATAGATATTTATCCAAAAAGACAAAATATGTAATAATCCATATTCTAACTGCGGCTAGATTAGCGTTTGCTCAATGTTGGAAATCACCTCATACACCTTCAGAGCAAATGGTTATTCAGAAAATTTGTGAGTGTGCTGAAATGGATAAACTAACGATAGCATTAAAAAACAAAGAGTCCTCAACATTTTACGACAACTGGGACTCATGGTATAATTGGCTTACACAGAGACAAATTATGTAAATGATAAAAAATAACTTAAACATAATGGAAAAGAGGAGTAGATCGGATATGACGAAGAGAAATGATCCTTACAGACTGTCACAAAAAGATATCATTCGTTTTTAATTGTATTTTCTACCCTATTCTCCCTCCCCTTCCCTTCCCTTCTCTCCCTCTATATCTTTTCTCTTCCCCCCAACCGGCCTTTATCTGGTGTGTTAGGCCGGGTGTTTTCCTTCTTTCCCCCTAGCCGTTTTCTTTCTATTTTGTAAATGTACTGTCGATGTGTTTTTAAATTGTAAATTCAATAAAATCTAAAAAAAAAAAAAAGGATTCAACTTTGCTGTCGCTCCCAAACACCTCCCCACAGAAACCGTCATATGCAGAGTTGAAACCAGCCTGACCAAAACCAACCCTGATGATGCTAATAGAATCAGACTCGAAATCACCAACATCCTCTGCACTAGCAAACCACCCAGAAGCAACTTATCCAAAGAAGAACAAACTGCACTACTTAACCTGAAAGAAGACACCAGCATGATAATCCTACCAGCAGACAAGGGCAACGCGACAGTGGTTATGAACACATCTGACTACCAAACCAAGTTAACCAACCTACTCCAAGACTCCACATACAAACGCCTAAAGACAGACC